>NW_017298640.1:209139-225168 GCF_001594075.2 Trachymyrmex cornetzi | reverse complement strand
CCTGATGGCTCTGAGATCTTGGATTCCAGTAATGGCTGCCGTTAGCAGTCCAGAGGTATATAGTTAAAGTCTTGTATGTATACACGCACACTAGCCTGCGTTTTTTAAAGAAAAGCGGAGACCCGGCAACGTTGCGGATAGGAGTGAAAGAGAGAGTGACACGGACAGGAGCTGCGTAGCGTCAAGCGTGCGTTAGTGAGGTTAGAGGACGACCAACGCGTACACAATATGCATAATTTTGAATAATTGTTTTCCTTTCCGATCCAAATAGAAAGCCGCGCTAATGTTGCTACGTACATCTGCTGCGCGCACGGCGCGGCGCGGCGTTGCCGCGTCTCAGCGGCGACTCTCCTTCCATACGGCGACTTGTTTCGAAGTGCTGTCGGATACATCACTTCGAACCTCGATAACTCAACAACGGCACCGCTACGGATTCCTGTTCTTTTTTATATTATTTCTAGCATCGTCCTGCATCATATCCCACTTTTTTTAGAACAATCGTATACATATCACAATCGCTGTGAATTGAAATGTCACTTGAGCGCACGCTTGGGCTTTACCTTACATGTTAAAAGCTGCAACTTTGAAAATTAATAACTCGAATTCGGTACCGCTATGTTTTCTGGAATTTGGCGGATGTATCAATAATGATATTAATAGCATACAGTCTAAATTTGAAACATTTTGTATAGAAATTGATTAGCCGGTGAACGTCCTTAAGTATGTATTGCTAATAAGTATGTGTTGCTACCAGAATTGCAGCAACTGAATTATTATTTGTTGGCAACTTGATGCCTTCACGATATAACATTGAGTAGCAACTTGACAGCAATTCGCCGACAACTTTAAAATCGTCAACATCAAAGTTCGTACTATTGGCATCATGTTGTTGTAATAATATGCAGTATCATACAATGCTGTCATATTGCCGACAAGGCAAGATAATATTGACGCAGCTATCTTGCTATTAAACTGCTGGTAATACATATACACATTGTTGTCTGAATGTTGCTAAAATGTCGGTATATTCGAAATTGTTGAAGACAAATCTATGGCAAGTTACCAGCATCATAAGCAATCACAAATTTGTGCGATTTTACTGAGGTACGCTTTGCTATTTGGAGTATTATCAATTTTTTATTTTAATCATCACTTAAATTTTAACAGTCACGCGAATTCCATAGGCGCTGACTATCTTTAATAGTATCTCGTCGATGTTTAATAACAAACATTTAAATGGAACGTTGAAATGCTTATTTAGAGAGAGAGAGAGAGAGAGAGAGAGAAATAAAGGAGAAAATGAGACAGAGCAACTTACTTATTCCACGCATGCGCACTCCATTTTGACCAACATAAAATTGGGAGAATTGCGCTACTGTATATACTGTGATTCAATTGCAGGTAGCGATTGATTGTACCACAATCTACAAAGTTTTTACAATATTTTTAGGAGATAAGGGTCTTGCTATTGTTAGATCTAAACGCGGTCCGGCTGCTGCGATGAGCGGAACGGCCAAACAACAATCGCAATCCTCTGTGCTGGCCTCATTTACTCGAAGAATCCTATCATATGGTCGCAATATACCATCACATGGTCCACCGGGGCGCAAACGATTTATGTAAACTCCTCGTTCGTAAAGACCATCCGATACCGAGAAACCAAAATCTTCATAAACTGGATCCTTATGAAGCGATACGTGCACTATTTGTTGGGATCTGCTGTTGGCACCATTGCTGCGCTCTTGTGTGCTGAATTTTTTAAATATAAAAAAAAGAAAACGTTAAACGAATGAATAAAAACAAAAGTTTTGAAAAAATCTTGATTGTGAGTTAATCAATTGATACTTCGGATAAGATGGTATCGACAAATCTAATTGTCCGCTGTCCATAAAGGCGGTATCCCAAAGTCTCAATATCTCCGGTATAGTACTGCTGTTTTCTTCCAATTCGCCCCAAGAATCCATCGCGCTGTCTATACTCGGAAGACTCTCTCTACCTGAGCGTAACGCACCATTAGCAAATTGTGCCTGAAGTGTATCACTTCCAATATTGAGCTCTTTACAATAACCCCTGCAAAAGTTAAATATCTTTCAAATCTTAATCTTAATATAAAGCACCGAAGATTAAATCACAAAATAGATATTCAAACCGGTGTGAGTCAACACAAGTTTATCATGTGTAAAATTTATATATTTGAAATAAAAAATTACATACGTTTCAACTCTTAGTATCGAGTACATATCCGTTCGTTCATTTCTTATGGCTTAAAACTTAAAAATCTATTGTAGATCGATCCGAACTAAAGGAGCACGGCAGTGTCTCACAATAACGCTTCGCTTGTTGTATAAACGCCATTGCACGTAAAAGTTTTAGGGTGCGTTCCGATACTCACTGCTAGTGCTGAAACTATACAGTATACGTTACGTGCGCTATAGATTTTCAGCATTGGCAGTGAATATCGGAACGCTTAGTCGTAACCTAAGATTCTAAAACGCGAAAAATTGATTGACAACGAGGCAAGCGATAAGTCACGTGACTGACTTCTCGTTGGTTGGTCATAAGGATAAGGTGTTAATCGTAATCTTTCAACGGAACGAAAACTTGCGACTATAGGTTTGTTTTCTGTTCCTGCACTGGTCGCACTAGTTCAAAAAGGTACACTACAGCATTTTCTGTACCCAAAATGGCGTCAGCGACGGTGTTTTTTTGTTTCAGTACAACAGAACTCAGTGCACGAGTTTACCGAACTGGCTGCACTAGGTCTTGAGTCAGTGTAAGCAGTGCAAGCACCGGTGTGCACTAGTTCAGCTACAGAAAACAGATCTCGCGTAAATGATGCATAGCAAATGGTGGCAAGTTCGAGAGTCCACGACCAATAAAAAACGGTAAATATATAGAAATAAAAACTTTTCTCGATCTAAAAAGACTTATATTTACATTTCAATACATTAAAAATGCATGCATACAAATAAAAACCGTCATAATTAGCTAAAAATCGTAACTATTGAGCATCAAATTTGTAAAGTTAGAAAATGTCATGTTAATGTGTAATAATTATACCACAACTACATTTTATAAGCAACGATTTCCACTTATTTATAATAGAAGTTGAAATATATCTTTTATAATATATACACGTATATTATATATACACATACATATATAAAAAATATATATATATTACTATTTATGTTATAAATGAATAAACAGAAATTATTGCTTGTTAAAACATTCAGTATTATATTATTAATTATTATGCATTATATATACAGCATAAGATTTTCTAACCTTACAAATTTGATACACAATAGTTAAAAATTTTTAACTAATGAGTTGTGACGGTTTTCACTTGTATGTCTGCATTTTTAATGCCATGTATTAAAATATACACATTCTAAAGTCTTTTAGGTCAAGAATAGTCTTGTCCATATACTTAGCGTTTTACACTCGATTCTCGTATCGAAAGGAAGAGAATTGGAATTATGGGAATATGGACGCCATTTTTATCTTACACTAGAACGTTTTCTATTCCTTACCTACACGCTTACACTCGTCAGTTCTGACTTGCACTAGTTCGGTTCAGTTCAGTTTTAGTGCAGTCCCAGTGCAGGAACAGAAAACAAACCCTATGATCACAGCTTTGAGGTTATGACGTTTCACTCGAGTTGTTTTTGTGCAGAAGCAATAATTAGTCCCGCAGTAGCCAATCAATGAATCGTTTTTTACGGTCTTACGATTATGATTACGATTTTTACGTATAATGGCTTGCGCCGAGACATTACCGTGTCTCCAGATTTAAATTTGGTAATTATATACTTTAGGAGAGCCCCCCTCCCCCCCCCCAATGACCTTGACCTTGACATATATTGGCTGAGTGGCCTTGAGGAAGTTTTAGCCGTCGGATGCTATTCGTTAAAAAGTTATAAACAAAAGAAGTTTAAGAAATAACTTCTCTTTTTACTATATGATGATGATGAAACGAAATTTTGTGCTTTAAAGTATATATATTCCACAACTTTCCACAATTTTTACGATTTCCCACACGAAGCGACTCTCACCCTCTCCTTTCCCCTGCTTCAGGGGCGTACGACTCTCACCTTCGACTCTCACCCCTCCTCCCTCCTGCTTCAGGGGCGCATGACTCTCACCTTCGACTCTCACCCACCTCCCCCCCTACAAAGGGGCGCATGACTTCCACATGAAGCGATCATTGTTTCGCATTAACCTTAGTTCACAGTGTATTGATATATCTTTGTTTTGATGTTTTCAGTATTTTCGAACGATTTTGATCAGTGTGTGTCAGTCAGTTAGTCAGTTCGATTGCTTCGACACAAGTAAAACGCTTTGCGAACGTTAAAAATGCATTTACATGAGTTTATTAAGATCATTTACAATTTAGACGGTTTGTGGAACTTTCTGTGTGAAAAAAAGTTGTGCGTAATGAAATAACATATCCAAGATGTCAAAATGTGTTAATATTGATTAATGTTAATGAAAACCATATATTTCATTGTAAAAAGCATTATTATAAAGTGGTTAAAAATCGAAAACGGTAAAAAGTAACGCGCAATTTCAAAATTAATGCGTTTCATGGAACATAGTTCGAACGAGCACATCTACAACTTCCTATAATATATCAATTCATTGGTTATTTTGAAATGATGCCATCACGACAACGGTTTTTGATGAGCGAATTAGAGATCATAGATCATACTGTTGTCGATTGAACGAATTTCTGTCGTGAGGTAGAAGGCATATGCTGTTCATTGTGCGCCCATGTATCATAATAAATAATATCTTTTGTGCAAAATTACTTTTGCTTCAGCAATGGATTGTGAATGGACAGCAACAAATTGGTGGAGAGGGTATGATAGTAGAGTTAAACGAGGCTAAAATAGGTAAAAGAAAATATAATTCTGGACGTGTAATCAGCAGTGTTGCCAACTCGAAATTTTCAAATCATTTTTCCTTCATATGCCTCTCGGAAATACTTCAGAAATAAGCTAAAACCAGTAAATGTTCACTGTGTAGAGAAAAGGGGGGGGGGAATGAAATAAATACGTAATTTTTATTTTATTTTTTCTATTTGAAATAACGAAATTAATATATCATTTATATAAATATGTAATATAACATATGTAATATAACATTTATATAAAATGTGATATGAAATTATTACATTCTTATAAAAGTGTCAATTTTCGTGCAAGTTTTACAGAAATATGGATATGTTTTTGATGCTATAAAACCAGTTCATTAGCGTGGGAAATAATTAAAAATGGTGCATGATGTACATCAAACGATGTTGAAATCACTCATACCAACTTGAATATTTCGCAATCTCAGGTTTATATCACACTATCGATAGTATCGATTAGCGATTGCAGGTTTACGCATGATTTGATTTGTCATTTACGTGTTACATCGCCTAAGAAAATTTGTATATACAGGGTAACGAATATCGATCATGAAACTTTTTCCCTAGGATGGAAAATGAAAAGTGAAAATTTTTACATATGATGATTAATTAGAATTTAATAAAAAAAGAATTGGCTTATTTTGAAGAGAGAATCCGCTCCTTCGATTTTCAAATAATCTAGACAATAAGTCATCAGCTAAATCACGATTTTTGCCCGCTAAATGACATTAAAATAAGCTAGAAATGGCGGAAAATAAGCCAAGTTGGCAACACTGGTAATCAGAGGTCAATGGGTTTTCGGTAGAATCGAGCGCAACACTAAGAAAACGTTTATTTTGCCCGTACCCAATCTGCAGAAACTCTTCTATTTTATTCGAAAGTACGTCGCGCCTGGTTCCACTATTCATACTGATAAATGGCGTGCATACGACGCTTTGTGTAATGAAAATTACACACATTTTACAGTCAATCATAGTACAAATTTTATAAATCCAGAAAATGGTGTACACACACAGAACATAGAACGATTCTGGAGGGATATACGTTCATGTATTCCTCGATATGGCATTCGAGATTATCATTATTTGCATTATATTGCAGATTTTTATTCAAAAGAGTGCATAATTATTATACAAAGATCGAATTCATGCTTTCTTCGACATTACGAGTTCCATGTATTCATTATATGATAATTAAATATTTCTTTGAAAATATATATTGATTACATCTTATTATCTTTCCTTATTGGAGGGAGGTGGGGTGGGAGTCGTTTCGCGTTGAAGTCACGCGCCCCCAAGCAGGAAGGGTGGTGGGGTAGGAGTTGAAGCTCGAATCGTATTCCTTTGCAGGGGGGAAGGGGGGTGAGAGTCGTGCGCCCCTGAAGGGGGGGAGGGGAGGTGAGAATCGCTTCGTGTGGGAAATCGTAAAAGTTGTGGGAAGTTGTGGAATATACTTTAAAGCAGGAAATCTCGTTTTCATCATCATATAGTAAAAAGAAGTTATTTCTTAAACTTCTTTTATTTATAACTTTTTAACGAGTATTGTCCGACAGCTAAAACTTCCTCAAGGTCACTCAGGGCGATGATCTTGACAATATATGTCAAGGCCATTGGGGAGGGGGCTCCCCTAAAGTACATAATCACCTTAAATTTTTAGTGACATTTGATTATAATAAATTTTATTATTTTTTTTATTAGATATTACAAATAATTTAAAAATGGATAGTTTGAATATTCTGTTATATAAATACGACAGATGACATTTAAATTTTAATTATTGACTTTTTAATAGTTAACGATGTACTGGCGACTTTGTATCATTTTTGTTTTATAATTTGTTAAACGGTTAATATCTCGTTAACTATTGTGCAAACTGCAAAATGGTACAAAACTTTTCGACTCAGGTCCGCTCTACCTGCTCATGATGGGTGATGCCAAATTTTAGGGACATCATTATTTACAGGGTGTTTCTAAATTCGCGGACACAGATTCCACAGCGTGATTGTATGTGCCAAAAGAAGCAACTTTTTTCTCTGACAAAATTGCATTCAAATAGTACTTTTTAAATAAGAGCAATTTTAAGTTAACGAATGAGCGCTCCACGTTACACATGGATCAGAGGTGGCGCACACACACGGCTCGGCGTATAAGTATGTACGTCATTATTTTACTATTTTGCTAAAGATTTTATAAAAACTGTGCATATTATTTAAATATCGTAATTATTCACGAGTTGTCTAATCTACTTATTTTACTTTCAATTGTTTCTTCAGCGATATCAATTAGAAAACATTCTTTTCTTAAGTTGTATTCAAAATAGTGATATTTAGATATCATGCATAGTTTTTATAAAATCTTTAGCAAAATAGTAAAATAATAATTAACGTACCCATACAGTACCGAAAGTTTTCAGAAATATTTCAGAAATATTTCAACTAAAAAATGAAACATTTTATAAAAATTGCGAAAATATCTGCAATTATTGTGTCCGTATAGGAATAATAATATTTCGTGAATTATTATGCCAATGTTCCTTTATTATAATATATCATAGAACAGGGCATATCACTAGATACAAATATCACTAAGCACGTAGCACTCCCTAGCGTGTACATGTCTTCTACTCTACAGCAACATTTCTGAGACAGCTCTGAAATAGCAAAATGTCCGCGATTCTTGCATATGAAACCTTGTCGAAGGGTTGATGAAATGTCATAGAAAGAGAATCTGCAATCTTTTTAAAATATTACCAAAAAGGTTTCAGCCATTTCTAATATTACAAAAATGATTTAAATATATATTTGATTACTATTTAAATAATATTTAAATTTATTATGTCGACATAATAAATTTGACATATATTTAAATACATTTCTGAAATACATAAAATTCATTGAGTTTTGTGATCTGTTCACAGATTACAAAACTTATTGAAATAAACTTAAAGTAACTTAACTCTCAAAAATAATAATTATATTGTCAACTATTTCGATTAATTAATCATATTATATGCATAAGCACTTATACATAATCACTATTAAAAAATCACACCTATAGTTTCCACACAATATCATTATTTATATACAGAAGTTTTTCGCAATTAAAGCAGAACAAGCCATTCATATACAAAAGTTTTTCGCAATTAAAGTAGAACAAATCACAATAGCATCAAAATAAACTAAATCGCGATTGATCAAAAAATGACTTTTAGTAAACATTTTGAAGCCATTTTAACATTATGATGATTTTTTGTTCTGTTTAAATTTTTCAATTTATTGCATATGATAGATTTTAGAAACATTTCTGTTAAAACATTTCATATGACATATTGCAGAATCCTTTCAGAATTGTTGCATATGAGATGTGAAAGGTTGAAACGTTTCTGAAAACTTTCCGCAATAATCGGTACTGCATGGGTACATGCTCCGCGCCGTGTGTGTGCGCCGCCCCTGATCCATGTGGAGCGCTCATTCGTTAACTTAAAATTGCTCTTATTTAAGAAGTATTGTTTGAACGCAATTTTTTGCCAGAGAGAAAAGTTGCTTTTTTTGGCACATACAATCACGCTGTGCAATCCGTGTCCGTGAAGTTTGAAATACCCTGTATACATGTATAGGGTGGGACATTTTAATCGCCCCAGACGGATATCTCAGAAACTAAGAGAGAACAGGAAAAAGTTTTATATAAAAGTTGCAGGTGTTTTCTTAGGAGAAAGAAGGTGGAAATAATAGATTCTGTATATGGGGCATTACCACCCTTAAGAATCATTGGCTAGACATTGTAATCTGTATAATAGAAATATTACAAAAACCACACAAAAATATTACAGTAACTACATGTAAATATTATAGGCAATTGTGTGATATTTTCGCACTGTAATCGGCGGATTACAGGAAAAGTAGTAAACGTATTACAGGTCAAACATTCATAAGCTGTAAACTATTGCAGGCCAAATACTACATCCCAGGTAGAACACGGAGTCATAATCAAGTCATAATGATATCACAGAACGTCATCATGACGTCATTTGATATCTAAAAATTGACTTATAAGTGACGAATGAGGTCATGATGACTTCTGTGTTCTACTTATGGGATACGCATTAATGTCGTATAACTATATGTATATATTGTTGCGAAAACTAAAAAAAAATCATATTGTTTTCCCATGTCCCACTTCTAATGTCATTTAACACTTTTGTTATCATTATCCGTGGTTACTCTTCCCAAGCTATATAAATTTTCAGCTAGCATTGCTTTCTGCAAGTGATCATCCATCCATCCAGCAACCACGCCCAACGTTGTTTAACCTTCAAGATCATACGGGAGCTGCGACAGTTCGCGTTGATCTCTGAACATTTCTCATTTATAGAAACGTAATTATGATAGATTAATTCAATAGATGTTGTCAAATAGGAACATGTATAATTAAGATATATTTTTTTTATAAGAATAAAGTTATAGTTCTTCTATACTCATTTTTACGTTTACCTGGAGACGTTACAGTTTAAAGGTTAATATATTCATGAATGTGTGTAATCTTCCTGTTACAGTAATTTGCCCACTGTAGTTTTTATATTATAATAATTACATGCGCATAATTCACTCTGTAACATTATCGATGTATAATCCTTCTATTAAAAAATTTACTGATTTCAATATTTGTATTACCCTACTAACTATGCGCATGTGATTCGTTGTATGTAATAATTTCGCGCGGAATTATAGTAATCATACGGATTACAATATCTAGTGATTCTTTTCCGTAAGATCAAGTCAAGGTCAACATGAATTTCTTAAAATAGGAATCATTTTATATGTTTGTAGCATATTTCTGTAGCTGAAGTCGAGGCGTTTTCAAAACACTACCCATATAGCAAAATGTTAGCGGGATGTCGACAGATTGATAACAGATTTGATCAGAAGATGTTAACAGACTGACCACAACTAATGTCGCATTCTGCTCCTGTTCTACCGACAGAACCTATTAACATTCTAAACGAACTGGCTGCAGAAATCAAACAGAATCTGCTGACAAAATTTGATAGCAGATTGCGAGTAGAAACCGAACAGTCTGCTGACATAACTTGACAGATTGGCAGCAGAAACTGAGCAAGTTCTGTCATTTTCATTTAAATCGACCGATTTCTTATAAGAAATTTTGTGTACATATATTATATAAACGGTTATATATAATTATACAATGGTTATATATAATTATACATAATTATATATTTATATATACTGATGTGAAAATTGGAAACAATCAATACAATTTTATTGCAAAAATACAATATTATTGATTAGCTTCACGTTTCAAAATACACATAAGAAAGTTATAAAATAGTAAAAAAAATATTCGGAGATTCAAAAGCACACACCGAAAGAGCATGGGAATCTTTAGGAGATTTGCCTATATTCGATTTACATATGCCAATTCTTACAAGACGTTTTCTTCCTACAAGAAGCAAGTCCATCTCGTAGCAATGCCGTATATGATAATAGCAGATCTTGCTCGGTTTCTGCTGCCAATCTGCTGTCAGATTATGTCAGTAGGCTCTGTTCGGTTTCTGCTCGCGATCTGTTGTCAAGTTATGCAGCAGACTCTGTTCGGTTTCTGTCACCGATTTGCTGGCATAGCATGTCATCAAACTTTGTCATATTTTTGGCAGCAGTTTGCTGATATTGTCTGATAGTACAAACTCTGTGTACAATTTGCTGCTTTTCTGCAATCAGAAATTGGTAGCAGATTCTGCTCAAAATCTGTCTCTTCAGATTTGATTATATGGTAAAGTATTTTTTCATTAAGCACTTTTTAAATTATTAAACTTGACAGTATTATACTGCTTACATTTGGTCTGTTCGACTTGCTTACACTTTTTACGCTTAAAATAAGATAGATATATTTGGCACTGAAAAGAGAGAAAGCGAAGATGCTGAGTGTAAAAAGTGTAAGCAAGTCGAACAGACCTATTAGCATTATCCAAGGTGTATCATATGGAAGTTACTTATCGTATTTAATTTGTTGTGTTTGTGTGTGCGTGTGCGTGCGCGCGCGCGCGCATTGTGCATACTTGCATACATGCATATGTGGGAGAGAGGAAGGAAAGTCAAAGTTATACGTATCATGTTCTTGTTTCTCTTCATTATCTGGACTGGTTATGTTTGACGACCAGCTCCAGGTCGACATGCATTTTTCCGTGCTTAGCATTACCCAGGATAAATGACGTTGACATAACGGGGATTTCAACCCTTTATGGTGCTTATATGTACACACAATCGATACGCACACACAATCGATTAAATCCGACTGAGTAACCTCCAGGTGATACACTTTGGGTAACGCTGTCAGCAATACAGTAACTCGTCAAGTTACAGTAACAGTCAAGTTTTATAACTCGAAAAATGCTTAATGAAAAAATACCTTATTATAGTGTTTTAAAAACGTTTCGACTTCTATAAGAATGTGCAATAAAAAATAGTGATTCTCATTTAAAAATTCATGTTGACCTTGACTTGACCTTGTAATATTCCATATAAAATCTGTTATTTCCATCTTCTTTCTCCCAAAAAAATTTACAGTTTTTATATAAATCTTTTTTCTGTATCTGTTAGTTTCTAATTGTAAGATATTCGCCTGGAGCGATTAAAATCCCACCCTGTATAGTGACCAGGGCTCGGCACGAAATGCACATTTCGGCCGATTTTCGAGTCGGCTCCGCCTCCCGCTATCCCTTTCAAATGCCGCTCAACGCTTAGGAATGTACTAAGGCGCTCGTAGACGTAAGGGGCATTCATTCGGGGCGCTCGACACGTTGTAATCTTTATCTATCTTTTTTTTCGCTCATTACATACGAAACTAATAGCGAATTCGGTTGAACGTACTAGTCATACTATATTGACCTGAGTCGTAGACGGTGTTATATCGAGAAAAATATAAAGAAAGGTTTATGTCAATAAATAAATGAAAAGCGGTCTGTTCGCATAAGTCCAGAAGTCTACAATAGGGTTTTAAGTCTTAAGGGGATCCTAAAGCAAAGCTCGAACTCCGATGAAATCACTAGATGTCGCACCGCGCGCCGCACATCGCATGTCTTTTTATTAGCGTTTTCGATTGGGGTGCACTGGCTGCACTCAGTGTCAAGAGCGTGTTCGATTGGCAGTGCCAATGAGCACTTGGCTAGTGTCACATGTTCATTTGATCGCACGACACTCGCGTAGTGCGAACTCAGTGCGCACTAAGTGGCACGAGATATTTTGACGGTACCAGTTCAGTGCACGTTTTATCACAGTTAAGGATATACATAGGGACAAGCAAATCTGCGCAGTTGAATTGAAAACGGGGTCTTGTCCCTACTCTTAATATCTTTTACTGTAGTTTTGTAACATTTTGTTGAACATTGCTTCAAAGTGAACAAAAATGAGTTTCAGTTTTAGCACTGAAAATCTTGGCGTATTCTTTTGAACTTGCACTATTCAGTGCAACCTATGGAACTCGTCCAGTGTTGGTGTGAACTGAGTGCGCACTGGTGCGCACTAACTTTTGCCCAATCGAAAACGCTATATACTACCACAGTAATATCTCACGCAGCCTATGATACATGCAGTCACACATACGTGTCAATTTTCATACAACGAATTTATCGCGATAAAGCGTCTAAATCTAATTCTAAGAACTCGACGTTGTATGTTTGTGCACATTATGTGTTTGCAGGAACTATTATTTCGTACGTTCAGGTTGCAAAGCTTTCATATCAAGCAAATGTTGTCACGACTTGACAGCTGAGACGCCACTTCACAAACACGTATTAATGCGCATACTTTAATCCTGGAAAAGGATTTTCGAATCCGTGAAAGAGAAAAAGAGTATTCGTTATACAAAAATTATACGTGTTTAGTCGGTAATACAGACGTCTTTAAGATCCCTTTAAGCCATAAGAAATAGGCGAATCACAGTCGCTTATTCTTCTCAGATTCGACTGTAATTGGTCAATTTCTTACGGCTTAAGGCTTAAAACATCTATTGTAGATCCGGGGTAAGGCGTGAAGATCGGTCTATGTCTAAACGCATACGAAATACGATTTATATCGAGAAAATGAGAAGAACGGTTCAAGTCGCATGAAATTAAAATAATTTATAGAATATAACTATTCCGGTGCGCTACCTCCACTACCGCTCGAGGCCAGTGATGCAGGTCGGGCCGCGTTTCTGGCGCATGCGCGTCAAACGCAGCGTCAGTATCGCACTCGTTACCAGTAAACGGGAGTTCATTAGTCACCTACGTAAAATTTGTTAAAAATTATAATATATATTTTATATATTTTACATATATTACTTACACACAAATTCACATATATTAAAAATATGACAATTTGCATTTACAATAATAAAATATTAGCTGAAGAATAAGAGAAAAGTGTAAAATAATTTATGAAACAGTTTTTTTATATTAAAATATTTTATTTGGTAGAATCTCGTACCAACATTTGTTACAAGGGTAAGAAAAATTGTCAAAAATCTTACAAGTTCATAAAATAAATATATATTTCCTTTTTTTTGCGTGTAGGAGGGGAAAATCTCATAACAGTCATAACAATCTCAATACAGTGTAGGGGCTATGCGAAGATTTTCCTCTCCTACGAAAAAAAAGGAAATATATATTTATTTAAGATTTTTGGCAATTTTTCTTACCCTTGTAACAAATGTTGGTACGAGATTCTACCAAATAAAATATTTTAATATAAAAAAACTGTTTCATAAATTATTTTACACTTTTCTCTTATTCTTCAGCTAATATTTTATTATTAAATGCAAATTGTCATATTTTTAATATGTGTGAATTTGTTTGTAAGTAATATATGTAAAATATATAAAATATATTATAATTTTTAAGAATTTTTAACAAATTTTACGTAGGCGACTAATGAACTTCCGTTTACTGGTAACGAGTACGATACTGACGCTACGTTCGACGCGCATGCTCCAGAAACGCGGCCCGACCTGCATCACTGCTCGAGGCTCGGCCGCTGAACCTTGAGCGGTAGTGGGGGGTTGCTCGCTGGAATCGGCCCGAAATGTGCAAATCTTTGCGAGCACTGGAATAAATCTTAATTAAAATTCATATATTATTATAAAATTATATATTTTATCTAAAGCAAAAACCGTTCAAAGAACAATTTTTGTAGAAAACGTTTCTACGAATTCTACATATTATTAAATACCTTATTTCCGTATTAGGATCTGGTTTTCTAATAGTTAGAGCAACCACCGATCCACTAGGTCGATGCAATAATTGAGCGGTTTGTCTCAAGTCTCCGGGATCCAGTGTTTGCCCATCTATTGCAAGCAGTCTATCCCCTGATGCTAAACTGCCAGTTCGATAAGCGAGTGATCCTCGGCGGACTTCTGTGATCATTAGATCCTCATTTACCGTGAGACCTAGATCAGGCTGGCCGCCTAATGGCCTAGCCACTCTCACCGTATAGATTCCGGAACTTGGCACTATCGATCCACCCACTTTGTATTCTATCACTAACTCGATCTAATCATGTCAACATATGAAAATAATAAAAAATTTTCGATATTTATTTTTGATGAAAAAAATTTATAAAAAAACTCGAAGCAAAATGAATGTTTACCATTTGCGACGTCTCTAATATGTTGATTACTTCAGACGGTTGTAAATCGCATAACATTCTCCGATTGATTGCGATAGCCTCATCGCCAGGCAAAAGAATGCCGCTTCGTTCTGCTGGACCGCCAGCTTCCAACAAACTTACTATATAATTCATGCGATCTTCGGCCAATTTAAGCGCAAGTCCAAAACCTCGATGATCTGGTCGAAGAATAACGGTTAGGTTCTCTTTCATTTGTAGAATCTGATTTGAGTTTTGTTGAGTCAATGACTGTGTCTTTCTTTTGACTGTCCTTGTGCTCGGGGGTCGTGGTAATATCTGCAATCTGGCAATGCGAGAACTTTCGGAATTTCTAAGCAGCTTAGCGGCAGTCACTGCATCCTGAACAGGTGTATCATTCACAGCTAACAGCCGATCACCTGCCTGTAACGCACCACACCGATCCGCTGTGCTCGCCGGACGAAGACTGTCGATGTAGACTCCATTTGATGTCTCGCTTACGGTTAGACCAAGCTCTCCTGAATATTTCCAATTTATATCTCAATTTAAAAGCTAAATTCGTCTTTCTTTAACTTGCTTTTACAAAACGAACAATGTTTATGTCTATGGGTAATACTCACGAAATAATAAATAAGGAGATTCAATTTGATAGCGCGCGAACAGAAAAAGTGGAACCGGTTTGTGTGCTGAATCGGAAGGCAGTCCACTGAGAGGAATAACCTACTAATTTGGACGCCGTGTTTAAAAAGCAGATAGCTGTACTAGTTGTACAGGGTGTTACAGATACATACTAGGCAGTATCACGGGTTGCGCGACAAACTTTGCATGGCCAAGTGTGGTTTAATAGACAATGACAGTGACTTTATAACATAAACTTTATAATATAAATAATAAACTTTGTAGTATAAACTTTATAATATATAAAGTCACTGTCATTGATTATTAAACCACGTTTGGCCATGCAAAGTTTGCCGCGCAACCCGTTGTACTGCCTAGTATGTATCTGTAACACCCTGTACACAAAGTAACCTCTTATTTCGTATGGGATACATCAACAGGCCTATTCTGTAACTTTTAATTGCTTTTAACTCAAGTTTCATTATTATTATAATGCTGTTGCGCAGCTTTTTTATCATATTAAAAGAGCTATGCAGTAGCATTATAATGGTAACGATATTTGCGTTAAGAATTACAGAATAGGCTCACAGGTACTAATAAAAAGGGATAAAACATGATGTAAAGCCAGCAAATAAATGATCTGTTTTCTGTTCCTGCACTAGACTGCTCTAGAACTCTCTTTCTCGCTTTCGACAAATACCAAACGTATACGAGTATATCTATCTCACTTTAAATTCCAAAAGTGTACACTAGTTTAACCACAGAAAACAAACTTTAGGGTGATGTCCCATGCAGCGGATCGTGCGTAAGCGAATTCGCGTATCGCCAATCACAGAATTATTCTCTTAGATATGCTTGC
>NW_017298640.1:205066-209076 GCF_001594075.2 Trachymyrmex cornetzi | reverse complement strand
CACGAAATCACAACAGCGGATCGCTTCTGATTGGTTACGCGGTTACGCGATACGCGGTAAATACACCTCATGGGACTCCAGCCTAAGTGAGGTAAGGTTGATATTGCAAATGGCGTCCAAATTAATAATAGCGTTTTCGGCCCGACCGGGTTTGCAACAATCTGGGTTGGATTAATGACGTTTTGCGCTCTCTTATTGGTAGAGCGTGTGACGTCAACCAATAGGAAAGATTAATCCAACCCAGGTTGGTGCAAACCCGATCGGGCCGAAAACGCTATAAGTTATTCCGGTAGTGGATTCCCTCCCAATTCCTCACGAAACAATTTTACTTTTTTTTCACGGAGTTCAGTGTCCTTACCTTTTACTTCGCGGTAGTACTAAAAATTCTACTTTCCTCATCGATTTTGATGAAATTAGGCTCATTCGATGCGTTTTTGCACAAAATGAACGAATGTGGCAGAAAAAAGTGACGCTCTGCCCCGTAAATAGTGATGGAGGAAAATTGTCGATATTGACATAGGTCTTCTAAAGTGACACCCCCTTATTTCTCAGAAACTAACTATTGCACTTTATTAATACTAATAAAATCATGATCTGTTTAGCTAATTAAAGAAGTACAAACTCATAATTCATATATTTGTGGTTTATTTCTATATCAAATCAGTTAAAAACCAATTTTATGAATCCAAGAAGAAAATTCTTACGGCGTTCTTTTGCAAATTGCGTAATTAAAATAATAGTGACTGTATTATTAATAATATTATGTCATTTTAAATGTTTATAGTTTCATAAATTAGTTTTCTTTACAGAAAAGGATATATCTTTATTTATAGAATAGGAATGTTGGTATTATTGCCTAACTATATCAATTTGGAGCCCATTTTGTCAGACGCTCATTTTTGCATAACTTACGAAAAACTTAATTATTGCAAAATTGCAAATAGTATTATAAAAATTGCTTATACTATCTGGTAGAAGGCACTTTTTACTTTGTATTTATGTTTTTGAAGTTGTATTTTTACCTTTTGTTTAAGAAATATCGTCTAAAAACAAAGTGGTATGTCGGTATCGGTGACTTTCTCTATTAATCGTTATAATTAACGACAAGTTAGGAAATCTGTCACATCGATGGCATAGAAACATGTAATTTAAGTGAAGCTGGAATAAATATTTTCTGTTTTAATTTCATCAAAATCAGAGGAAGGTAAAATTCTTGAGTATTACCCTTACCTTTATATCTTATTTTATTTTCTTCAGTAATAAAAATGTCAAGATGCGGTATATACGCCGCACCTACCAAAAACTTAATTTATTAATGCCCGTTTCCATCAATGTAGATTGACTTTAATCTTGAGTCAACTTACTTTTCGTTTTTTTTTCTAATTCTAAAGATTAGAAAAAGACGAAGAATAAGTTGAACCGAGATTAAAGTTAATCTACGTTGGTGGAAATGAGCATAAATATTATTTATTATGTAAACAAATTATATCAGTAAAAACTTTGTACGGTCTATATTACTATGAAAAAAATATTAGAAATCCGAAATATTTATTTTTCGTATTAAAAAATAAACTTTTTGAAACTCTTGCACTTTTGCTGTATATCCCATAGGGGTGGGATATATGATTACTTATAGGAGGAAGCGAAGGTATGTATGGTTCATGAAAAATTTACAAATAATGTATATAAATAAAACATAAAATGACAATACTTATAAAATGCGTTTATAAAGTTTTATTAAGGAATAAGAATGATGAATATATATATGAAGTAATAAATAATAATTACAATCTTTCTACATATATTGCAAGTGTTACAATATGAGGTACATGTTTCATGTAATGTGTTCATTGCATTTAGTGCAATGAATTCAACCTGCGCACTTTGTATATTTTGGGCATAAATCCCGTCCGCTAAAAATGTATATCCCAAACAGGTGGGATATACAAGATAACAAACTAAACAAAGAATACGAAAGCAAAGCACTTGTATTTTGTTATACAACATGCTTTATTATTCCTCTACACGTATGTATCACAAAATAACCACAAAGTCTTTTACACGCCCTACAGTAATAATTTTATATAGATTATAATTTATGATGGCGCTACTTATTACAGTGACAAATCGATTCAATTCATAATAATTTCATTAATATTAACAGTAAAAAGCTAAAATCATAACTCAATACTAATATAATATAAAGGCATGCAATAGTTGCGAGAAAATTATCCCCACTCCTTCTATTTTTTCTGACTTCTGCAGCGTAAATCCCAACGCGGCGTATTTGAAAGAGTAAGGGCTATCGCACATGAAATGCATAACAGAGCATAAGCATAACATAAGGCCGCTAAACCAATGAGCATCTTATGTAAATCAATATGGCGACATCATGCTAGATGCTCATTGATCCAGCCGTCTTATGTTATGCTTATGCTCTGTTATGCATTTTATGTGCGATAGCCCTAAAGTGGGGAGCACAGACTCTTGCATAACGCATAACACATGAGGCATAAGAAATTGAACCAACCAGAGTTCTTTATTACATGGAAGGGAAAGAAACGGAGAACTTCGATTGGTACATATTCTTATGCATAACGCATAACACGTAATGCATAAGAATATGTACCAATCGAAGTTCTTCGTTTCTTTCCCTTCCATGTAATAGAGAACTCTGGTTGGTTCAATTTCTTATGCCTCATCTGTTATGCGTTATGCAAGAGTCTGTGCTCCCCGCTTTATAACCGCAGTACAAACTCTTGTATAACGCATAATGATATGTACATAAGGGAATCAACCAATCGAAATTCTTCTTTTCCATGGAATGAGAGGAAAGGAAAGCTTCTGATTAGTTGATTCGCTTATGCACTGTGCGTTATGCGTTATGCAAAAGTCTGTGCTGCGGCCATTAAGCAGGGAGCACAGACTCTTGCAAAACGCATAACACATGAGGCATAAGAAATTGAACCAACCAGAGTTCTTTATTACATGGAAGGGAAGGAAACGGAGAACTTTGATTGGTACATATTCTCATGCATTACGTGTTATGCGTTATGCAACAGTCTATTCTCTCCGTTTTATGGCCGCAACACAGACTCTTGCATAACGCATAATGCATAGTGTATAAAGGAATCAACCAATCGAAATTCTTCTTTTCCATGGAATGAGAGGAGAGGAAGCTGATTAGTTGATTCGCTTATGCGTTATGCGTTATGCAAAAGTCTGTGTCGCGGCCCTAAGTCCGGATCCTTAAGCCTTGTGTCCACGATGCTAGAAATCGGTCCGAGATCTCGGATGAAGAAAGCATTGTCCAATCGCAATGGTCATGTGATCAAATTGTTCAAATGTGATTTGTTAATTTTTTCTCTGTCCGAGATCTCGGACCAATTTCTAGCATCATGGACATCGGGCTTTATACGGGCAACAGCTCTTTGACACAGCGCTAATTGGTGAAAAGCCGGTTGTGGGGGTAAAATTTATCCCCATCACCCGTTTTTCACCAATCAGCGTTCGGTATCAAAGCTCTATTATCCGTATGAGGATCCGGGCTAAAGCAACTCTCTGTCGGCACCTTTGATGTCAGCGTAGATAAAAATAAACTGCGCAAACTCGTTCGAGATATGTAACCAGTCAAGGCACTGATATTTCATCTCACTTCTTCTCTTTGTTATAACCTTTTAAATTTGAAAAATGTCTAGAGAAATACTACAGTATACGTTATGTACAACATACTATAGTATTTCCCTAAACTTTCGTATACGTTTCTTGTTAAGAATAGAGCTCCTGGGGCTTTATTCTTGAAACGAAACGTATACGAAAGTCTAGGGAAATGTTACAATATACGTTACGTATACTATAGTATGTCCCTAGACTTTCATATACGTTTCTTTTCAAGAATAGAGCCCTTGGGCCTCTATTCTTGAGAAGAAACGTATACGAAAAGCTAGGGAAATATCATAGTACACGTAACGTATACTGTAGTATTTCCCTAGACATTCGTATACGTTTCT
>NW_017298640.1:201608-204828 GCF_001594075.2 Trachymyrmex cornetzi | reverse complement strand
TCTGCAACCAATCAGAAAACAGGATTCCGATGGATTTTGCTTCGTATCATCGGAATCCTGTTTTCTGATTGGTTGCAGAGCGTCGTACGACGCAAATCGGATGCAGTGTGAATCCAGCATTATGATGAATGTCGGACGTCGTATAACGCATGGTGGAAATATATAAGGTGAAGCAATTTGATAGATGCGCAGTAGGAAAATGCATATTCGGACATATTTGATTGGCTATTCCAGTATAACCTGCACTATTATAAGTAGGAAAGTGCATATTCGAACATATTTGATTGGTTATTTCCAGTATTGCTACCGCCATTATGCGTATTGTTTCACCTTATATATTTCCACCATGGTATGACGGACGTCGTACATAGTGTGAATCCTGCAAGTTCGCTGGGTTCATTCGGAACGACCCCGAGCAGCTCCCGAGAGACAAAACGAACAATACTAACATTGCAATGCATATTGGACACAGAGTGCAATAGTATTTATAAGAACGAATAAGAAAACAGATAGATTCCAAATAAAGCGCGGTAAACGGCCAATAAAAAATTGAAATGGATAGAAGTAAATTTATTTCAACATTTCCGAATTCGCACTTTTGATTTTTCGAATCCATTTGAATCCATAAATCTGATTTCAATACGATAAATAGTTCTTTCGTAATTTAATTCATTTTAATGAAAAAATAATGTAATACGGACATAAATACGTCCAAATTCAACACGATGAATAGCATTATTTCGTATTTTAATTCATTTCAATAAAAAAATAATATAATACCTACGGATATTGAATCATCTAAATTTAACATGAATAGCACATTTCGTATTTTAATTCACATTTCAATAAAAAAATAATATAATACAAACATAAATCATTCAAATTCAACATGATGAATAGCACATTTCGTATTTCTATTCATTTGAGTCCAAAAATACTTATGTCATAAGTATATTAGCCATGGATACATCCCAGTTCAAAATTATGACTAAAAACAGTCTCGTTTGAATTGAATTCACTTCAATTTAAAAAAATTTTAACATAGCTAATTTGTAAGCTGTGAATACATTACAGTTAAAAATTACGAAAATACGGATTTTTTATTTAAATAAAAAAAAAGTTATAACGGAAATATCGAGCTGAATATCGAGCCGCGAGCCAAGCCTGCGTCCACATTCAAAGATCCCACATTTACATTATCGAAATGAACATAGATTCATATCAAATCTTTGAACATGGACACAGACTCGGCTCGCGACTCCATGTTCAGTTCGATAATCTGGGTGCACCCTAAGCCCTGAATTTATATCCGAGTACAGTATTGAATAGAAATATTCCTATTTCGAAATGAATATAAAAATACTGTTCTATTTATAAAGAAATAATTATAAATGTTCATGAACAGACATTATGCTCTCAAATATTGATTCATTTCAATTTCTAGCTCCGGCCTGCAGCTTCCGGACTCTAAAGTGCGCACAATTTCTCTTAAGCTGTTTACCACCCTCTTAAGGTAATATTCGTAGTCCGTTCTTATTCCAAGACTGCCTTAAGTAATGTCTTAAGACGCTAATACGGCCCTTTGGCCGGTATTCATAGTCAGATATTATATTTAAGACCGTCTTAAGTTCAGCCTTGAGGTATCATGAACCAATCAGAGGGCCGTATTAGCGTCTTAAGACATTACTTAAGGCGTCGTCTACAATACACGGAGTAAGAAGTAAGAGTAAGAAATTGACCCATCACAGTCGAATGTGAGAAGAATAATCGACTGTGATTGGTCAATTTCTTACTCTTACTTCTTACTCCGTGTATTGTAGACGGGCCTTAAGACAGTCTTGAAATAAGAACCGACTATGAATACCGGCTTTTGATTGGTTCGTGACTTCTTAAAACTGAACTTAAGACAGTCTTGAATATAAGATCTGACTATGAATACTGGCCTTAGAGTACAAGTTCAAAAACATACCTAGACTTGGAAGGTATCGGCATAAATATAAACGGAGATCTCAACGGAGATCTGCGCTTTGCTGATAATATCGTGTTGTTCTCGGACAGCTTGGAAAGAGCAGACACATCACTTGGAAGGTTAACATATATTAGCCTCACATAAAATTAGGCTCAAAATAAATATAAAACATGATTTATGACAAATCTGGTCCCTAGCCGCAATATTATGATGGAAGGTAAAGAAATTACTCAAATCACATCTTAAAATATCTAAGCATGAGAGCAAAATCAGCAGAGATAGTTAGACTTGCGAGATCATATTAGATTGACATGGGTGGCTTTTGGAAAGCTGAGACATGTCTTCAAATCAGAAATCCCATACATGTCTCAAAGTAAAGTGTTTGACCAGTATGTCTTACCGGTCTTAACCTATGGTTCAGAAACGTTAATTCTGACAAAAATCTATAAAAAAATATAAAAAAATAGAAGTAGCTCAACAGGACATGGAACGCTCTATGCTGGGAACCATGTTAAAAGACAGAGTTTCAAATAAACAAATTTGTAAAAGAGTCACAAACGCAGTGAAAAGAATAACTGACCTCAAATGGAATTGGGTCGAACATATTATAAGGATGCCTAACGAAAGATGGACCGAAATTATGAAGTGCTTATCCAGGCAAGATACTTTCAGAAGCAGAGAACGTCTACTCCCTGCTGCAAATTCCCATGGGTTTTTTCATGGGTTCCTATAAATGACTATAACATTCTATAGGAGCTTGTGTAGTTACCTATAGGTATACGTAAGATTCCATAGGAATGTAATAGGTTAGTATAGGTATTCACAGGAATATGGACAGATGCCTCCATGAGAACTAAAAGGATGTATAGGATACCAGTTTGACATATAGTAACATGTAGGTGGACGTAAGACAGTGGGGAGGTACCCCATGGAGACTGAAAGTGCCTATAGGCTACCATAGAATGATGTATGCACATCTCTGTCCTATATGCACCTACATGTTCCTATACAGCAAGATGCAGTATCCTATAGTCTCTGTGAAGTTAGCATCTCAACTTCAAAAATCGGAAATTTTAATAACAGTACTGCTTGCACCCCGAATAGTTCTACAGTTCCTGATAGGTTTGATTAATAGTACCGTTGATTTAGGCCAAAAGATTTAAAAAAAAAATATGCGGTGCTAACTTCGCGTGGCACCGCAAGATTCGTAAAAGTCGATTTTTTTACGGAATCTTACAGTACTCGAAGAGT
>NW_017298640.1:191964-201362 GCF_001594075.2 Trachymyrmex cornetzi | reverse complement strand
CAGCCAGTACTGGCCGACTTTTCGGCTTTATCCGACAGTACTACGATAGTACCGAAGACTTATGTAGGTTTCGATCCCAGTACTCCTCTTTTAATATGTTTAAACAATTTTTAAATCCTAGCACTGCACCGCACGTCACAAGAGTAAAGTACCTTTAACGCTGAGAATAAAAAATCGTTTAAACTTATTAAACGAGGAGAACTCGCGTCGAAACCTACATAAATCTTTGGTATTATCGTAGTACTGTCGGATAAAGCCGAAAAGTCGGCCAGTACTGGCTGTTTAGAGGTACTTTACTCTTGACGTGCGGTGCAGCGCTGAGGACTGTACTCCTCTTTTAATAAGTTTAAACGATTTTTTATTCTCAGCGCTGCACCGCACGTCAAGAGTAAAGTCTTCGATACTATCGTAGTACTGTCGGATAAAGCCGAAAAGTCGGCTAGTACTGGCTGTTTAGAGGTACTTTACTCATGTGTGTGTGTGTGTGTGACGTGCTGTGCAGCGCTGGGATTAAAAAATTGTTTAAACATATTAAAATGGCTGGTGGAATCACTAAAACTTATCAGGAACTATAGAACTCTTCGAGTACTAAAAAACGGCGCAAAAAAAATTAATTTTTTTAAACTTGAGGTGCCCGCTCTTTTTTAAAAATTTATTTTAAAATATTTACTGACCGGTACTCTTGTTTTAATCTATCAAGAACTCTAGTACTCTTCGAGTACTGTAAGATTCCGTAAAAAAATCGACTTTTACGAATCTTGCGGTGCCACGCGAAGTTAGCACCACATATTTTTTTTTTAAATCTTTTGGCCTAAATCAACGGTACTATTAATAAAACCAGGAACTGTAGAACTATTCGGGGTGCAAGCAGTACTGTTATTAAAATTTCCGATTTTTGGAGTTGAGGTGCTAACTTCACAGAGACTATCCTATAGGCTTTTCATTCCTATGGGCATCTCTTCCGCAGTCCCATAGGTACTTATACTAACTTGAAAGAATAATATATATATATTCTATAGAAATAATTAAAAATAGTTCAAACTGAATATAATTTCACATTATGAATTTAACAGAGTGTTTATATATATATTTTAGTTTAATATTCTTATGGTTTCCACGGGTGCTTTCTATATAAAGATTATGCGTTTGGCGGGTTTTCTCCGTGTCTAGATCCATTCTTGAAATTCCAATATTTCGTATTAAATTTCCTGTCATCCTATATTTACATGCTGCGTAAATCCTATAGGTATCTATTGCAAGAAATTTAGAGGAAATAGGCACAACAGAGAAGCTATCAGCCTCAGAGCTGTGTGGCTCAGTGGCAGAACGGAAGTCCACCAATTCGGAGGAAAGACCGGGCCTGGGTTCGAGACGAGGAACGCCCTGATATTTTTCTCTGTTGTCATCAATTGTTGTCTCACTGTACAACCTCCCACAGAGGCTGTGTTCCAAAATTTACTGTCAGCACTGAAAATCTATAGTGCACATAACGTAAACTATAGATTTTCAGTACTGGCAGCAAATTTTGAAACAGAGCCAGAATCTTATAGTCTTCTATAGGAACCCATGAAAAAACCCATGGGAATTTACTGCAAGATAGGAGTCTTCTCCCATGGGGACCTGTCGAATTTACCGTGGATACCTATGGTTAGGCAAACCCATAGGAAAATTCCCCATGGGAATTTGCAGTAGGGCTAATTCATTGGACAGGTGATATAAAGCGAATCACTACAAATTGGATTCAGGATGCCCAGGATCAATATATCAAATGTATGGAAATTATTAAGAGAGGCTTATGTTCAGCAATGGACAGGATAGGCTACTTCAATGGCTGCGTTCAGCAGACTCAACAGTTGAGTGAACGCTCGCTGTTAATGGTGTATTCTTCTAGATCATCCAATTAGACTTTCAGATCTAAAAGAATACATCGATAGTAGCAAGCGCTCACTCAACTATTGAGTCTGCTGAACGCAGCCATTGATTGATTGACACTCCGCAGAGATTAGAGGTTTGTTTGCATCGCATGTTCCAACATGCTCCAACATGATAACGTTTTTATGGCTTCCACGGATATTTTCTTCAAAGATACCAGAAGTGCGGGTTATTGCCATGTCTTTATCCATTGTTTAGAGCAACGTTTCGTAAACCTGGTTGTTTACTTCATCAGGAAGAGGAGTGTACTGATACTGTATTGGAATATGAGTACGCTTCTTGCACTGATGAAGTGAACAGCAGGATTCGCGAAATATTGGCATTAACAATGGATAAAGACACAGCGATAATCCATAAACCTTCTGGTATGCTCCAATATGCTTCTACCATAATTCATGGAGCTTGAAGAAAAGTCGAAACGTCTGTAATTACGTTTACTATTTATTAAGTTTGGAACTTTCACACTGATTACCCCACAAAAACTTTCATTAGCCCTTATTTATTCTCTTGTATTTAACATTTTCGAGAGTTGTTTCTTTGTTTTTTATAAATAGAAGTGTTTATATCTGAAGGAAAGGCAATATACCTGAGAGATCACGTTCCAATTGAACAAGCAACGGACCCGAAGTGACTGTCCGTGCCTCCTCCATGTTTGCGACGTCATACTCGATTGTGAGAGATGCGATCGGTGTGTCCGAGTTCCTTCTAAGTGCGTGTTGTGCCTCCGCTAAAGTGAGTCCCCTCAATTCAGTATCGTCTACTGCCAGTAATCGATCACCGGGCCTGACTCTACCCTCTTTGGCGGCTGGACCGTCCGCTTTTACCCCCGTCACTACCAATGCTCTCGACATTCCTCTACGAAGAGTTACACCGAGACTACCGTCTTCGCGCTCCACTTTCACTTGTGCAACTTTTGATGAGACGCTAGAAAGCGATGACAACGCGCCAAAAATATTCACTTCTTGATCATCCAGTAATAGGAAGTTATGAGGATGGTACTGTATCTGTGTTAATGTCTCTTCTGTTCTTGAATCGGAACTTGCAGATGTAGCAACACTTCCTGGCCTAGCACGATTCTTATGCGAGCGCATCGTAACCAGTCTTAATGAACTGAACATCTTTATCAACTTCTATTCCGATTTGAAACCGTAATAATTCAATAGATACATATATATTGCCTAAAAATCAATCTATTTAAAATAGTTATCATTATTTTTCCAGAAAAAAGATAATCTTACTAACAATTCCACTAGCAGTGCACTTTCTCTTTTATTTGCTTATAATTTTACACATATGGCATTCCAATTTACATAATTAAGTGATTAATCACGAATCCCTTACAATTATAATACAAATCTTGTAAAAGAATTTCTTTTTTTACAGTGTAATCTCTCATTTATACTAAATTACATTAACTCCGGATCTACAATAGTGTTTTAAGCCTTAAGCCATAAGAAATGGACGAATCACAGTCGATTATTCCCCTCGGATTCGATTGTAATTGGTCAATTTCTTACGGCTTAGGTCTTAAAACACCTGTTGTAGATCCGGGGTAATAGATTATGTACATTTTAGATGCGTTTGCTTTTCATGCACTTGCACTCATAATAAGCGCTATTTTTAACCGTTTATTTTTGTTTTCCAGCGTTGTAAACGCTCACATGACATCAAACAGAGTTGTTTACTTTTGACTTTGTACCCAGGCAGATCAAGTCAAACTGACATTGAAATAAACCGGAAATGATTGAAAAATGACTTTAAAATAAATAACGATACATGTTAAAATAGAAATTAATTTAATAATCATTTTAGGGTCATTTTGACATTATTTTTATATCATAATGACTTGTTCTGCTTAGATGACCAATTTATAAGTGCAATATGGCGGATGAGAAAGATTAATTCTATTTTCTTTACCCAAGTATCAAATATTTTGTCAATTAATGATAATGAAGAGAATTGTGATCTTTAGAATAAAAATATTGAAATTGGTGTTTCTATATAAACACCTGATTGTAAGTAAAAAAAAAAAAGATACCTCGTTTGGAAAATTATATGAAAAATGTAGTATGTATCATGTTACAATATGGCTAACAACCAATCAGGTTTCAGTAAACAGAGAAAGAACGATCTTATTATTCCTGCCTCTCACTCTAATCGTCTTTCTACCCCCACCATTGCCATCAGCGGTCCATTCTAGATGTCGATGGGCTACGTCCTATAAAGTGATATATTATTTTATCGCGTATGATATATTATTTTAGCTTTGTTGACCAAATGTTAAACAAAGATAAAATGATACATTGTGAGCAATATTGTGCTTCGCAAAGAACTAGGGTAGTGATAAAAAGTTTAATAGCGTTTTTCACTGGCAGAGCTAGCGCGCACTCAGTGCACTTTAAAGCCGTTGTACACAAATCGACATAACAATGTACGTTTAATAAAAATATAGAAATGAATTAAACCACGAAATCTTTAATATATTTTATTGTGATATTTAATAAAATATACACATTGGGTATTTTATTAACTGCGATCTCTCACTTTTAAGGCCCGTCTACAATACACGGAGTAAGAAGTAAGAGTAAGAAATTGACCGATCACAGTCGAATGTGAGAAGAATAATCGACTGTGATCGGTCAATTTCTTACTCTTACTTCTTACTCCGTGTATTGTAGACGATGCTTAACAGTCAGATTAGGTTAATATACAACAGCTTTAAGGGTATATCCACACAAACTTGCATAGCCGCATAAACATATACATAAAGAAAATTATCCAATTGCAGTTCTCTTTCAAAGTCGTACATAAAATGTGATTGGATAATTTTCTTTATGCATACGTTTATGCGGCTATGCAAGTTTGTGTGGATATACCTTAATGTGCATTGAGTGTGCACCGGTTCTGCCAGTGAAAAACGCTATAAGTCACATTTCAGATTTTTAAGTTTCAATTTCATTTTCAATAGAAAAATTCATATGTATTTATTATACTGTATTTAGGTCTTGTTGGCCTCATTGAATACGCTATTTTGCGTATTGATTTTATTTTGGGTGCGTTCCGAGTTATGCATGTAGCACGTAGAGTCACTCGTCACTAAGGGTGCTTTCCAATTGTTTAACACATCTTAACACAAACGTACACAGGAATGCACGAAGTGTAAGGTTGTGCACGATTCAGTTGGAACAGAATGTGTATGCTGTGCACGGTTGAGATTCGTTTCGGATGGAGTTAGGTTAAATGTAGCTTTTTCCGCCTGTATTAAACAAAAAAAGTAAAAGTGTATGATAGATGTACAGTCACTGGGGCGCTTCCGTGACCGCGGTTGGCTCCGGCTATGCCTGCTTCTGAGCTGCCTGCGCGCGCGGAGGATATGTGGTCCAGGATGATTGGTCGCAAAGCACAAAGACAACTTAACTTTCAGGAGCGAGAGGCTGCCAAAATACCTGCCGTGGGCCGTGCACGTAAACCGCTGCCAACCCCGGAGGGCAACAAAAAAGTAAGGAGGCCTCCACGGTCTGCGGCAGTTCAAATAAGTTGTCGCGGGGACAAAAAGTACGCCGACGTTATGCGACTTGCCCGTGACAACATCGACCTCGCGTCTATGGGAATTGAGGCCCTCAAGCCGAGAAGAGCTCGGACAGGAGTGCTGCTCCTTGAAATATCGGGAGGAGCTGCGGGCGCGGATAAGGCTAACATTCTTGCGCAAAGACTGCTGGACCTTACCGCCAATATAAATGATAATGACGTCGTCATCTCCAGGCCGGAGAAGATGGCGGAGCTACGGCTCAGGGACCTGGAGGCCTCCCTGTCGAGTAGAGACATATATACGAGATTGGCAGAGCTGGGTGAGTGCTCCCCGGTCGACATACGGCTGGGTAGCATCGCCGAGACACCCAGGGGGCTGAGCTCCCTATGGGTCCGCTGCCCACTGAGGGCGGCCGTGAGGATCGCCAAGACGCCAAGAGTCCGCATCGGCTGGACGGCGGTACGTGTTGAGCTGCTGCCTGATAGGGGGGTTCACTGCTTGTGGCCACTTTGGACGTTTAGTTCTTGTTTGACAATCATTTGTGTCGTCATTTTGTAAAAATGGAAAAAATTGAATATCGTGCTATAATAAAATTCTTGCATTTGAAAGGCATTACGTCTACGCAAATTAAAGTCGAGTTGGACGCTGTTTACGGGGACTCTGCCCCATCATTTGCTATCGTGAAAAGATGGTTAGCTGAATTTAAACGTAGTCATACCAGCTTAGCTGATGATGAGCGTTCGGGACGGCCAACAACTGCGACCACCACCGATAACATCGAAGAAATTCATCAAATGATAATGGACAACCGTCGAATTAAGATTAGGGAGATAGCAGAGGCTGTTAGCACATCAAAAGAACGTGTTTGTCATATATTGACTGAAGAATTAGGTATGCGCAAGTTAACTGCGCGTTGGGTGCCGCGCTTACTCACTCTAGATCAAAAACGCATTCGAATGAACATTTCTAAGACTCTGTTGGAGCGGTTTAAGCGAATCGAGTCGGATTTTTTGCGTCGATTAATAACGGTTGACGAAACTTGGGTCCACCACTTCACTCCTGAAACGAAAGAACAATCAAAACGGTGGACTGCGAAGGGTGAACCTGCTCCGAAGAAAGCGAAGACGGTTTTATCGGCGGGAAACGTGATGGCGACTGTTTTTTGGGACAGTCATGGAATTGTGTTTATCGACTATCTTGAAAAAGGTAAAACAATAACAGGGACGTACTACGCATCATTGCTTGACAAGCTGAACGCAAAAATTGAGAAAAAACGACCGCATTTGAAAAAGAAGAAAGTGCTGTTCTATTAAGATAACGCAAACGTCTCACACTTCGACGGTCGCTATGGCAAAAATTCACGAATTGCGGTTCGAATTAATTGACCATCCACCGTATTTACCAGATCTGACCCCCAGCGACATTTTTTTGTTTCCTAGGCTCAAAATTTGGCTCGGAGGACAGAAATTTTCATCGAACGAGGAGGTCATCGCATCCGTAGACGCCTATTTTGCAAAGCAAGACGCTCAGTATTATTTGGATGGATTAAAGGGGTGGGAGCATCGCTGGAAAATATGTATCGACTTAAAAGGAGACTATGTGGAAAAATAAAATTGAATTTGACCGAAAAATTACTTGTTTCTATGTTAGGCTCAAAACTTTTCAGACGACCCTCGTATAAGTTATATATCCTTTCAGATTAATAAAATAATCAATTCATAATATTTCTTGGCATTTTAAACACAGTCAAAACTCCTAAAACCTAACCAATACTGAATTTAGAAACATCACCCAAGTGCTTCCGCGTATCATTTTATCCTTGTTGTTCATCGAATTTAAATAAGGATAAAACGATATACGGAGATACTAGGGTGATGTTTTCGAGCACAGATCTATAACCTAATCTAATCTTAACATCAATACCCTACTGGTACCCTACCAGAACTGCGTTAAAAAATATAAGGCACAAAAAGGGGCTATTTATAAGGCTCTGATAAGGTCTGCCTGATAGGCGGAAGACGTTCCGGACGTTACATTAGCCCTCAGGGCCTGGTAGGATTTCCTCATTATTGCCTGATCAGGCATCAGGATATCCTTGTTTGGACACTATTAGGATCCATCTACAATTTCTACTCGGGATATTGAAGCGAAGCGCTCCGAAAAGTACCGAGTCTGCACGAATTCATAAAAATGATTACTTTTGCTTCAACGTTCAATAACTCGATGAAAAAAATCGTACGACACTTAATAAAAAAGCAAATTGAAGGTAAAGATTCACTCTTTCGATTGTAAACCATTTTTGTGTAAATTTTACTTCATGCCATAGACCTTTGTAAAGTTCGTAAAAAATTTTCGGATTTGACACGAATCCATTTGTATCTGTATAACTCCGTAAAGGATCAATCAGATTGAAATATCAATTACCGATTTCAAAAGTAGAGATTTCAAGCTTCTGAATGCTTTTTTAATTTTTTTGTCTGCGATGATTTTTTACCGAGTTATAGTATTCTGTATATTGCGCAATTTTGAACGCGTTCGAAAGTGCTTCCTGTTTTTTGTTGAGTAGTATATATGAAATCATAAAATGTGTCTATATATATATGTATATATATGTATATATATATAAAACATTGTTTCCTGGGTATATATTTGTTAGTTTGATTATACTACAATAAAAATAGAATTTCGAAAATGACTTTCCTCTCTTTTTCTTTTTAATTATTATATTTTGATCATATTAATATTTTTCGGTTGAAATGTAGTCCTACACAAAATAAAAATAAATTTGAGCAATTAATTAATAATTATATTGACATCAATTTTTGTGCATAAAATTTAATACTTTATTGGTTTAAGTACAAATATTTTAAATAATAAAATATTTCAAAATAGATTTCTTAACTAATTTAAGCAATGAGAAATAATTTTAAAAAATGTGATTAGAATGTAGGGTATTATAAGCAATAACCATAAAACCGTTTATATAACCGATAACTGTTTATAAAATAATATTATTATGAATAAAACGGTTTATAAATAATCGGTTATTTTGAAGTAACTGTTATAACCGTTTATAAAAAATAACCGTTTAGCCCATCACTGTATCTGATCAATATAAATGTTGTCAAAAAGATGGAACACATGCAGTTAAAAAAATATGTTTTTCCTGGTGAAAAAATTTCTCTGAAATTATTCCATATTTTGGAACATTTCAGAAATTGATGAAAATTTGTTGAAATTTCATCGAAAATGAATTTTTTTTAAATTGCTGATATTGAACTGAATATTCTCTCAAATTTTGCTGAAATGTTCTAAAACGTGGAATAATTTCAGCGAAATTTTTCCGCAAGAGTTTTTTATAAATAAATCTAAAATAGTTCTACTTCAACGAAGAAAACTTGCAACAGTTGCAAAATAAGTATTTGTTTTATTAATAGATATACATGTACATAGCCGGATGTTAGTTTGTATTGATAAAATAGATGAAGTTCTCAGCAAATATTTTAGAAATATTTATAAAATATGTATTAGAAATATTTATTTATATTTACTATAAACAGTACATAAAATATCTCGTCTGTATTTTATTAATATTATTTTGAATAATTCTTATAAATATGTATAAAATATTTATTAACATCAAACGAACTAAAACAGTAATTGGAGATAAAATCTGGTCTATATATTCGACAACAAAAAATTTCGTTAAAAATAATCCGAATATATTATTCACACATGCAGATGAGGGAAATGTGATGATTGCTGTGGATAAGGCCGAATATCCCGGGAAATAATTATATAAAATTATACATAATTTTATATATTTGTATATAGATGGACATATTTTATATATAATTACATATAATTTTATTTATGTAACATTACGTAAATTATATATATATACAGGGTGTTTGAAAATTATCGGCTAATCGATCAC
>NW_017298640.1:189973-190229 GCF_001594075.2 Trachymyrmex cornetzi | reverse complement strand
GTCACAAAAAAATTTTAATTGAATCGATCTTCAATAGATCGATTCATTCAGGTCCGATCTTTTAATAGATCGATTTCAATTAATTCGATTTTAAATCGATTCAAAAATCGATACAATTAATGGAGATCGCACATCCCTATTCGGCAGCAGTAGGTCGACCAGACGCGCTTATTCGGCTATCTTTAAACGTTAATATCTCGTTAACTATTGCGCAACCTACAAAACGGTATAAGATTTTTCGATTCAATTCGGTCCG
>NW_017298640.1:184318-189699 GCF_001594075.2 Trachymyrmex cornetzi | reverse complement strand
ATATATATATATATATTTATGTAAAATTATATACATATATTCCTATATAATTTTATATAATTATATATAAAACATTTTTTTCCGGGATATTAGTAGAATAGTAGGAAACGACGCTCGGCGACACTGATACATACACACGGGTATCACGAAATCCGGTAAATAGAATTATTCACAAAATTGAGAAGGTGGAGGGACTCTGAAATGATTAGTGGGACTAACTACAAGTTTCTAAATTTGCTTAATCCAATACTATTACCACGTGCGTATGGTATCCTTAAAATTCATAAAAACGGCTCACCATTATGCATCATTATATCGAATAGAGAGCCCATTACACAACTTAGCGAGATTTTTGCACAATATCGTGATTTATAATAGCTTACAGCCATCTAATAACACAGTTCGAAACTGTTTTTATTTAATCAAGAATATTTGTAATACAAAAATCTCAGATAGTGATAAGCCCTACTCGCTTGATATGGTTTCTCTATTCACGAACGTGCCGGTAAATTTGATGATTGACAGTTATTAATAATAGATGGCATCTTATCCAAGACAATACTAGAGTCCCTAAAGTAGAGAGTCTGGACATATGGGAATCCGCGTGATTGGTGCACGTAACTTGTGTTCTCACAATGACAGCACCAATACGGAACCTTGTTCACTCAGCGCGAATGGGAGGAAAATTAGAATAGCACTCATGACGTGAACTATAATGGGCCTTCTACAATAAGCCGCAAGTTAGAACGTCAGGGTACCTATTATGGAAATAATCGGAATGGATTCCGATCGGAATTATTCAATTATTCTCTAGATTTCTATTGTATTTTCTGGGGAAAACGAAATAATTCCGATCGGAATCCATTCCGATTATTTCCATCATAGGTACCCTGAAGTCTTAACCAGTCTTAAGCGGGGAGCACAGACTCTTGCATAACGCATAACACGTAATGCATAAAAAAATGTGCCAATCGAAGTCCTTCATTTCCTTCCTTTCTATGAAATAAAGAACTCTGATTGGTTCAATTTCTTATGCCTCATGTGTTATGCGTTATGCAAGAATCTGTGCTCCCCGCTTTAACCAAGTCGTTCAAGTTGGCTATTGGCCAACGTTACCGATTATGACTTAAGATCGCTGAGAACTTCTGATTTGCGGCTTATTTTAGAAGGGCTATAATGCTTATTGTTTTTAATTGAACTTCTTGCATTTCTCGCATCTCGGTTCGTCATATATTTAAATATTTACAATACAATTTTTTAAAATACATATTACTCGTTATTGTTTTTATTACTTAAAAAAAGGTTAGAAAACTTTCTGAGCGTTGCAAATAATTATAGATAGACACATTAAAAATATTACTCATTTCATTTTTATATCAAATTGTACGGATGTTATGTATTATTATTACTCATCACAAATTGATGTGATACTAATAAAAAAAACGATGTTACTTACACGACGTGACGACGCAGCAGCCAACCAAACACACACATACACAAAAGTGCACACACATACCCTGACAAAAAGGAGAAGTTTCATAAACGTTTGTTTAACGTTTAAGGCCGCGACACAGACTTTCGCATAAAGCATAATGCATGATGCATAAACAAATCAACTAATCAGAATCTTTCCTTTCCTCCCATTCCATGGAAAAGAAGAATTTCGATTGGTTGACTCTCTTATGCACTATGCATTATGCTTTATGCAAAAGTCTGTGTCGCGGCCTTTACATAAGCGTTTGCAGGAATTCGTTGAGAATTCAGAAACTGTCAGTAGAGTGTTCATAAAGCGGAAATTGCAACGCTGCAACATTTGGAAGACATTTTCTAATAAAAATAAGAAGTTTTATGAATGTTTGTTTAACGTTTACATGAGCGTTTGCAGAAATTTGTTGAGAATTTAGAAACGGCCAGTAGAGTGTTCGTAAAACGGAAATTGCGACGCTGCATCATTTGGAAGGCATTCTCTGAAAATAAGAAGTTTCATAAATGTTTGTTTGACATTTACATAAACGTTTAGTTCAAGTCTGCTAAACGCAGACACTTTATAAGAAAAAAGGTACAACATTTTTCATTGAGAAGTCTCATCATACTGCGCTTTTTATCCTATTTGATGTGGTTTTTTAATGCGAGAAATTGAATTTCATTGTGTCTCTCTGGTAGTGATGTTGTGCACTGCTTGAAAATTGGATATGTAGAAGAATGTTTATTAAACGGAGGAAAAACGCTTGTATTACGGAGTTGAGCAAAGCGTTTGATAAATGTTTGAAAAGTCTGACAGTGAACTCTCTGCACGAAGGTGCATCAGCGTTTACTGAGCGCCCTCTGAAAAGCGTTGCTTTAACATAACAGAACTTTCATGAAACTTTGGAAGGCATTCTCTGAAAATAAGAAGTTTCATGAATGTTTGTTTGACATGAAACGATATATACTGTATTTTATAAGCGTTCTGAAAGTATTTAAACCCAATGGTGTTCTGTAAGCGTTCTTATAAAGTTTGAAAGCATAAAAATTCTCAAAAAATCGTCATTGATCGGTTGTCAACGCTTTATAAAGTTTCTTATTTTCGTCAGGGTATTCCTCCATTTTGAGAGCACTTCCGCTGTATGTCCAGACTCTCTACTCTAGGAACTCTAAACAATACGTGTTTGTCTAAAACAGAGTTCATTGATGCAATAAAAATAGTTTCGCATTCCACATTTTTAATATTTAATGACAAGTTTTATAAACATTTGGAGTTCCAGTGGGGTCATTTTCATTCCTAATAGTCGCGGACATAGTTTTACAAGACTTGGAACTGCTTTTAATAAATTGATAATTGATTTACCATTTTATATGCGGTATGTTGACGACATTGCTCTCGCAATTGACAGATAAAGTATCAATGAACTTGTTGAAGTTTATTGTAATTTAATAATTACCATCCATGATTAAAATTCACGTTGGAAGAGGACGGTGATAGACTTAATTTTCTGGATGTAACAGTGATAAAAAGGAATACGAACATTACTTATGACTGGTATCAGAAACCGATGTCATCTGGACGGTACCTTAATTACTTCTCACAACACCCCTTGTGTCAGAAAATCGGAGTCATTATAGGCTTGATTGAGGTTCTCTGTCTATCACATCCCTCATTCCATACCAAGAATTTTGATCATTAAAAATTTTATTGCAAAATTTTATTGCAAAGTTATTCGCTAAAATTAATTTTTTCCATCATCAACAAAAGATTATACAAAAAATTTGATATTTGGAAACAACGAAGTTCACAAGCTATAATTCCAGACAGAATAATATAAGAATTTATTTCACAGTCCCATATGTGACGGGCATCTCAGAAAAAATGAAAAATTTCTTAAAGAAAAGTAATATGGCCGGCATGGCTTACAAGAAGATCAATAAATTGTGTAGCTTCATAAAGATCCATAAGGGCAAGCTTCCCCTGATGGCACTCGAACGTTGTGCATAAAATTAATTGTAAGGACTGTGGTGTGAGCCAGATCACATATGTGAGCTAGGCAGACAGGATGTTAAAAGCTTGCATTAGTGAACACAGAAACCACATTAACTAGAATACCATACAATGTTTGGTTATTAAGGAACATCAATTAGAATATTTTCATGAATTTGATTGGGACAACATACGCATCTTAGATGACGAAAAAAATACTGAATAAAAGATTTATCTCAATCTCAGAAACGATTTTTATCAAACAACAAACTAATGGATTAAATTTACAGAACGATACTGAATTATTGGATAAAGCTTACGATAGTATAGTATTGTTTAAACGATGGCCTCTCTCTGTTTTTTTATAATTTATATGTTTATACTGTGTGTCTTTTCTTCTTGTCTCGTCAAATGAGACTCGACGTTCGACGCATTAACAGTTTAATAACGTTTCGATGATTATGTAAGTTACGAAAAAATTTTGCTTATGTTTTATTATATAACGATTCGATAAAATATTGTATAGTGTACCAGGAAGTGCAATGACATCGCCGTTACATCACTAGCTGACTGATTTCTGTTAATATTTTATACGTGAGCATTGAGACTCCGAAGGATCCGAAATTGGATCAAAACGTTTACGATTGAAATTATTTTATTTTAAATAAACCAAACTTCACATTGACATCCTTTGTTGTCTCTAATCGGCATTATTTGATTGTATTAAAATATTTATATAATATTTAAAAAAAGTAAATAGAAATAATATTTACGAATATTTGTCATAAATATCCTGTGCTGCTTGGGTTATTTTCACCAGATGATTGATTTATAGCATCTTAAAAGTATACTTAATCTTCAGTACACACAACTCTGGCAGTCCATATCTAACCACATCCGGGTATTTGTAACCCAGAGTTTTCTTTTACTTGTATCTCAGATTGTGGTACATCGATTTTAACAAATTTTTTTATAATCTATTGTTTGAAGATTGAAAAAAAAGAATTTTTGAGTTAGAAAGTCTAAAATGTCGTAGCACAAAAAATATTTTACAATAAGTAAAAAGGGATCGGAAGAAAACGTGAACTATGAAAATCGGATTACGCTAACCCCGCATTGTGTGTACTGAGGGTTAAAATGGTCTTAAATATAAAAACTGACTACGAATATACCAGCCTTAGTTCTTAAGAGGAATTTATTGCGTTCATTATAATTAAAAGCAAAATATTAGCAATTTGCGCACAAATTGGCAGTAAACTCGATAAGATTTTGACTACAAACCATAATCATCTGTGTCCGCATTTGGCTATGGATTTGTCGACAAAGCTTCCTGACATGTTTTGCCAGCAGACTGCTGATAAAAACCGAGCAGAGTCTACTAACATAATCTAACAGCAGATTGCGAGCAAAAACTGAGCAGAGCCTGCTGACATAAGTTATGTCACATAACCTGACAACAGATTGACACCAGAAACCGAGCAAGATCTGTCATTTTCAATTAAATCGACCTGGTTTTTTATAAAAAATTTTGCATACATATATATATAAATGGTTATATATATGTATATATAATTATATATAATTATATATTTAAATACTTATATATTTATAAATGAATATAAAAAGAATGGCTCAAAAAAAAATACAAAAGAAAAATTAAGTTAAGAATAGCTACGAGCCAAATAAACAAATTTTAACATATAACATAAAGGCTTTTAAGGAGGTTGTAAGGCAAATGCAATATGTTAAGAACTACTTGAAAAAATTACAGACTATTCTAAATTTTATTTAATAATAATACAAAAAAATATAAACAATTGACCATCTGAATCAAAAGTTATTTAAATAAGTAGTAATATTTTTTAAATTTGTACTCTAATATAAATATATGAAAATGTATTATAAAATAATGATAAAAATCTCAATT
>NW_017298640.1:181227-184233 GCF_001594075.2 Trachymyrmex cornetzi | reverse complement strand
TTATATAAATACTCTAGGAATTCAACAATATTTTTGTAAAGTTATCTTGAGATGCAGACATTAATTGTTCAGTAAATAAAATTTGTTATTTGTTGTAAACTAATGGTGAATCTTAATGAAACTTTGCATAAGTTATGTTTAGTACTTAATATATTTATATAAAAACATTTAGATTTTTCTTATTATTTTAACAATTTTTGTTTATAACAATAAAACTAATAACAAATAAAATAAATAACCTATAAAAATGTGTTGCTCAATAAAACCAGAATGTTATAAACACAACTTTCACATGTATATAGTTTGTTTAAAGCGAAAATATTAATATATGTGTTTTATGCCCTTACAACTTCCTTAAATAGACATAAAAATAGAAATAAAACAATATATATTTATTAAAACCTAACGTTTCAATCGCAATCGGATCATTTTCAAAGTCCAGATAAATGTATATAAATAGCGAATAAAAAATTCACATAAGTACAAAATCAAAAAATAATAATTCTAAATAATACTTCGCCGTCTAGGTCGTAATATAAATCCTACATAGTTAATGTAATGCCGACATTAGATCGATACCAGAAATTTTAAATTGCGTATCAACAAATAAGTTTATGTAGTTATTAATTATCAGAGTCCGAAAGTACTTCATGGCTCAAGATGTAGAATGACAAAATATAAAAGTCCGGTTAATAACGCCAACAAAACAAGCAGTCGCACGGTCAACTCGCAAATAAAAATCCAGATTCTGTAGTATAAATTAAAATTACACCAATAAGAATATAATGAAATATTAATAACAATGTGAAATAAGTAATCCAATATATAAAAAAATAAAAAATTCAAAATTATAACAGTTAAATTCAATGCGGCGCAATATATCAATAGTTAAAATTCTCAAAGCAAGTTGGAGCGTAACAAATTATATAAAAAGTCCATAAACAGTAAAAAGAAATTAATATAAAATAAAATTTGAACTTATAATATAAAGTCTAATAAATTAAAACAGTATTGTAGAGACTAAATCATAAAAAAGTCTAATAAATTAAAACGGTATTGTAAAGACTAAATCATAATAAACCAATAATCGATTAACAAAGAAAGATACCTCTCTCTTAGAAAAGTAGTACGCAGTCACATATATTAAAAGATATTGTGAAAAATCATGAAGTCCAAATTTAAAACGAAATTATATATAAAGATGAAGAAAATATACGGCGAGAACTGTTCTATGTGGCAGACTAGATAGCAATGACAGACAGCGAATCAGTGGAGCGCCATGCACATAAATCTAAGTAGAAGGGATGGAACAAAGAAGGGGAACTAGGAGGGGGAAAGAGAATGTATGATAGGAAGGTAGGACGCAGGTAAAGTTTCCGTATCATTCTGCCTATTTAAGCCCTGTTTCTCTTTCTTAATGTGAACCATTTCAGAAATAAGACGTTTTTTATAAGATGGTTCACTATCTAATATTTTAATATTACTCCAATCAAAATCATGGTTGCAATTGAGTCTATGGCCGGTATTCATAGTCGGTTCTTATTTTAAGACCGTCTTAAGTAATGTCTTAAGTCGCTAATGCGGCCTTCTGGTTCGTGACATCTTAAGACTGTACTTAAGACAGTCTTAAATATAAGACCCGACTATGAATACCGGCCTATGGTTCGAAATGACAGAAGGAGATCCTGATTTCTTCCTTATGTCAAATATGTCCTCCTGAAGTCTCGTTTTTAGTCTTCTCTTAGTCTGGCCAACATAAGTAGCCTCACAATTCTCACAAGATATCTTGTACACATCTTGGTGGGATAAAGAATCTAAACGATCCTTCCCTCTCTTAAATATAATTTTTCAAAGAATTAGGAATTGTGTAAGCCAATTTGCAGCCAAGTTTCCACGCTATAGGCACAAAACTCTCCGAAATGCCTCTAACATAAGGTACAGTAAAATATTTCTGTTTAGCCTTAATTCTTTTATTTAAATTATTATCAATACCATTCTCGTTATTGTAAATATGGAAATCTATTCTCTTTTGAATCGTCGAAAAAATTAAATTTAAAGGATACCCATTGTCCAAAAAAGTATTTATCAATACAATCAGATTCTTACAGTGAAACCGCGGATGAGACAGTAGAATAATCCTGTCTACCGCTCCAATAATGACCCCTCTTTTATGACAAGACAGATGTGTGTCTAAAAATTAAGGAACCTCCCTGAGAATGTCGACTTATAATATCTATCAAATAGAGTTCTGTTTTCCTCAATAATAACAATAGTATCCAAAAAATTTAGTTTACCTTTTCGGTCAATCTTCATCAACCATAGTAAACTGAAGTCTGTCATGTAAAGAATTAAAAATAGCTTTTAATTCGTCTAAAGAGTCACTAGGAGCTGCCAGAATTATATCGTCCACATATCTAAAATAAAACAAAGGCTGAATGGAACATCTTTCGATGACCATGACCTCTAAATCCTGCATAACAATGTCAGCTACAATAGGAGATAAAGGGGGTGTTCCCGATTGACCACGTCTCGATTGGACACCACCAATCACAGCGACCGGTGCTTAGGAACTTTGTAGTCTCAAGCGCTGTGAGTGGCTCGTGTCTAATTGAGCCGTGTCCAACTGGGTGCCACCCGAGATAAAGGTGAATCCTTATGCCCGTGTCATACTATGGATTGCGAACGCGGATCGGATTGGGATTGCGGATCGTCGGATTTGGATTCTTCGTTCACACTACGGACCATGGTACGGACTACGGATTCAATTTGCAACATATGCTGTATCGCAAATGTCGTGTCGTCGACGTTTGCTGTGTACATTCTCTCTCGATAAAACGGTTTTAAAAGTTGCGTCTCGAAATTTGGGACCCATTGTATCGAGTTATGATGAGCACAGGTAACCTAACCACACAAACAATGCTTATTCAGCCATCATAAATGGGTCACGTGACCAAACTCGATGTTTTATTGGCTTGGATTACGATTACGAATCGCAAAAATAGAGAG
>NW_017298640.1:174143-181171 GCF_001594075.2 Trachymyrmex cornetzi | reverse complement strand
CCGATCCGCGATTCGCAATCCCAATCCGATCCGCGTTCACAATCCGTAGTGTGACACGGGCATAGGGGTACCAAAAATTTGTGTATAGAATTTGTTATTAAACGAAAAAAACGTGAAATTTAATACCAAACGAACAGCAATCAAAAATTCGTCTAGAGGAATGTTAGTTTTGCCCGAAATGTGAACCCACCTCTTCCTAATGCTCTCAGATGCAAGATCTATGGGAACATTAGTAAAGAGAGACACAACGTCCAAGCTAACATATAACCAGGTTCACAAAATGTTCCATTAAGCTTGTCAACTAAATGAAAACCATCTTCCACCAGGCTAAATATCTTCGGAATACTACTATGAATGACATTGTGGAGAAATAAAGATAATTGGTATAATGGACTATTAATAGAAGACACTATAATCCTTAATGGATTACCCGGTTTATGAATTTTCGGCAATCCATAAGCCCTAGGAGTATTCCCATCAGTGGTACGTAAACTTCGATATGTGGAATCGTCAATGAAAGATTTACTTTTCCATCTCATAAGAAGGCAGCGAAGGTCACTTGTCATCATCGTCATAGGATCCCTATCAACAACCATATAAGTATCATTATCAGAAAGAATAGTCTCCATTTCCCTAATTTAATGTCTGTCATTGTTGTCTGTCATTGCTATCTGGTCTGCCATACAGAACAGTTCTCGCCGTATATTTTCTTCATCTTTATATATAATTTCGTTTTAAATTTGGACTTCATGATTTTTCACAATATCTTTTAATATATGTGACTGCGTACTACTTTTCTAAGAGAGAGGTATCTTTCTTTGTTAATCGATTATTGGTTTATTATGATTTAGTCTTTACAATACCGTTTTAATTTATTAGACTTTTTTATGATTTAGTCTCTACAATACTGTTTTAATTTATTAGACTTTATATTATAAGTTCAAATTTTATTTTATATTAATTTCTTTTTACTGTTTATGGACTTTTTATATAATTTGTTACGCTCTAACTTGCTTTGAGAATTTTAACTATTGATATATTGCACCGCATTGAATTTAACTGTTATAATTTTGAATTTTTTATTTTTTTATATATTGGATTACTTATTTCACATTGTTATTAATATTTCATTATATTCTTATTGGTGTAATTTTAATTTATACTACAGAATCTGGATTTTTATTTGCGAGTTGACCGTGCGACTGCTTGTTTTGTTGGCGTTATTAACCGGACTTTTATATTTTGTCATTCTACATCTTGAGCCATGAAGTACTTTCGGACTCTGATAATTAATAACTACATAAACTTATTTGTTGATACGCAATTTAAAATTTCTGGTATCGATCTAATGTCGGCATTACATTAACTATGTAGGATTTATATTACGACCTAGACGGCGAAGTATTATTTAGAATTATTATTTTTTGATTTTGTACTTATGTGAATTTTATTATCCGCTATTTATATACATTTATCTGGACTTTGAAAATGACCCGATTGCAGTTGAAACGTTAAATGTTTTATATATTTATGTCTATTTAAAAGCCTTTATGTTATATGTTAAGATTTGTTTATTTGGCTCGTAGCTATATTCTTAACTTAATTTTTCTTTTATATATTTATACTGATAAACATTAAACTGGAAACAATCAATACATATTTATTGCTAAAATATTATTGATTAGCTTCACATTTTAAAAATACACATGAGATAAAATAGTAAAAAAATGATATTTGGAGATTCAGAAAACGCACTCCGAAAGAGCTTGGGAATCTTTAGATTTGCCTCCGATTTACATACGTCAATTTTTATAGGACTTCTGGACGTTTTTTTTTACGAAAAGCAAGTCCATCTCGTGTCGATGCCGTATATGAAAATGACTGATCTTGTTCTGTTTTTACTGTCAATTTGCCGTCAGGTTTATATGGGGTGGCACCCAGTTGGACACGGCTCAATTGAACACGAGCCACTCACAGCGCTCGAGACTACAAAGCTCCTAAGCACCGGTTGTGATTGGTGGTGTCCAATCGAGCCGTGATCAATCGGGATCACCCCGTTTATATGTCAGTAGGCTCTGTTCGGTTTCTGCTCGCAATCTGCTGTCAGGTTATGCAGCAGACTCTGTTCGGTTTCTATCACCAATTTGTTGACATAGCATCCCAGCTAACACAAAGTAAAGGCCGCGACACAGACTTTTGCAAAAAGCATAATGCATAGTGCATAAACGAATCAACTAATCACAATCTTTCCTTTCCTCCCATTCCATGGAAAAGAAAAATTTCGATTGGTTGATTCTCTTATGCACTATGCGTTATGCGTTATGCAAAAGCTTATGTCTGAGCTCTTATATGTAACGTACTCGTTAGGGTATATCCACACAAACTTGCATAGCCGCATAAACATATACATAAAGAAAATTATCCAATTGCAGTTCTCTTTTAAAGTCGTACATAAAATGTGATTGGATAATTTTCTTTATGCATACGTTTATGCGGCTATGCAAGTTTGTGTGGATATACCTTTAAGATGTCTGCATAGCATAAAAAGTTCGTCTTTACGAATTTTTCGACGTTTTGTGTCTTATGCTTTATGCGCTATGCAAGATCTACAGAACGAGAAGTGGGGATGGAAATAAGGGACTTTGATTGGTTGATTCGCTTATGCACTATGCCTTATGCATTACGCAAAAGTCTGTGTCGCGGCCTTTACTATATCAAATACTGACAGCAAAACTACAGCAAAACTCGAGCACAGCCTGCCGTCATGACGTGATTGCAAATACGCGACAGATATAAGGTGCGTTCCGTATCGCGCATGATGCGCATGATGCATCCATTGTCGTTGTTTAACATTTGGTGAGCAACAAGGATAAACGACGCATTATGCGCATCATGCGAGATATGGAACGCACCCCTAGAACGCGATTTTCCTTATCAGTTGATGAAAGCAAAAACGTAACAAAAATCGTACACAATCTGTCGTCATATGTACTGCCAGCAAAACAACAAAAACGGAGCACAGCCTGTCGTCACGACGTCACTGCAGAAAACGCGCATAATAAATATAATTTATATCATACATTTAACTTTTATTAACTAAATGTATTTTTATTAAAGAAGTACATTTAATCAGAATAAGATTTTGCTAAATAGAAATTGTATTTTTAATTTTTTTGTATCATAAATAGTGTTAATAAATGAATAATTTTCCGTATTGAGAGAATTGTTGCTGTTTTAAAAAAATCAATTTAATATTCAGAATTCTCTATAGGAATTATGTCAGAAATTAAATCGATAAGAAAATATTACACATTTTTATTTTCACTAGCCGCGTTATGTAGTCTTTATATTTGCCCGTGACAGAAATTTAAATACGAGATAAATACGAGATAAATATAGATACGTCGTCTATCAGTAAACTATGGTACGATATAACATGTGACGATAGATTATGCTTGATTTTTGTTGTGATTTTGCTGTAAATATTTGATATAATAAGTTGTGCGGTATTCCTGTTGCATTACCGTTCTCACAATGTGAGAGCAAATTTGTCAGATTTCTAACTACATTTTGCTAATTTAATATGACATCATATCAAATCTAGCTTTTTGGTTTATTTTTGTTTATATATTGTGCCAACATATAATGTATGAATTTTGTTCTATTTATGCCGAATATATTTTGCTCAATTTTTCTAACATTTTTTAAAGCATGTTATGATGCAGTGTCTTTAGAAATTTTGCTGTATTTTCGTCAACGCTAGTTGAAATGACAGATCGTGCTCAACTGCTGCCCGATTTTTGCCAACATAATATGTAGCATACATTTACCCTAACAACACAGACCTCCAGGAGATGTCCTGAAGACGTCCAAAGGACGTCCGTACGCCCTTCGAACATCCTAAGGACATCCTCAGGATGTATCCCGGATAAAGTGTGTTATTAGGGTACAGTGCGTGCTTCCGACATGTCTGGCTATCTGGGTTGTTGCCTTTCTGCAATCAAAAGTTGGTAGTAGGCTCTGCTCAAAATCTATCTCCGCAGGCTTTGCTATCAGGGTGTATATTGAGCAAACTGATGCACTGTATGAATTGTCTTATATTTGGCATACATTTACTGGCATCAAAATAGGATACGTTACAAATGCAGCAATATAAATGGTTATATATGTAATCAGTTGACAAAATTTCAAAAACAAATGGTCAGCAATAGCGGTACCCAGACAGCACAGAATATTTACGATAAATATTTATTAATATTCATTTTTTTAAATGTTATATAAATATTTTGTACATGTGTTATATGTATGCTGGAAAACTTAAATTTAAATAATATAATTTAAAAAATGCTTGGTAAATATATCCTAGTAAACACCAATTAATTAGTAATACAATATAAATGCAATATAATGTGTTACATTGCATTTATTGTGCTATATATATATTTATATATTTATTGTGCTATATACAGGGTGTCTCGAACTTTTTTGCCAATCACTTTTGTGTAGATAGAGCGGACTAAACTGAGTCGAGAAGTCCTCTACTATTTTGCAATTTTCTCAGTAGTTAACAAGATATTAATTACTAAAAATTGCCAAATATTGGTCTTGCATAATTTTTTACTCAAATACTATGAATTTTATAGAAAAGCTGCAAGAGACAAAAATAATTTATTTTCTTCTCATAAAGTTCTGAGAATTTTTTCAGAATTTTTTCAGAATTTTTTAATACCGTATTTTCTCGTGTTGATAAAAATAAGAAAATGCAATACTAAAAAGTTGATAAAAAATTCTGAAAAAATTCTCAGAACTTTATAAGAAGAAAATAAATGATTTTTGTCTCTTGCAGTTTTTCTGTAAAGTTGATATTATTTGAGTAAAAAATTATTCAAGCCCAATATTTCGCAATTTGTAGTAATTAATATCTTGTTAACTATTGCGAAAATTGCAAATTGGTAGAGGACTTTTCGACTCAGTATAGTCCGCTCTATCTACACAAAAGCGATTGGCAAAAAAGTTCGGGACACCCTGTATATATGTATATTTATTGTGCTATATATATTTATTACGTTATATATATGACACATGTGTTATATTGCATTTATATCGTATCACTAATTAACTGGTGTTTACTGGGATATATTTACCAAACATTTTTTTAATTATATTATTTAAATTTAAGTTTTCCAGCATACAAAGTTTTTTTAATTTTTTTAAATACAAATATGATGTTAGATTGATAAATTTAATTTAAATTACATAAAAAAACTTCTATACATAAAATATTCCAACAATATTTATTCCAACATTTTGAATTTATCAATTTTGATATTAATATTTTGATATTAATTTTGATAAGTTAATATTCAGCGATTTCAAAAAATCCTTAAATTTAAACAATGTAATTAAAAAATATTTTTTAAATACATTTTTAATGGCATATGTAAATTATAATAAGAATCTTTTTCTTAACCATATAATTGATATAACAAATACCTTTCAAGAATTAAAAATTCTTTATAAAAATTCTAACATATTTAATTTTTATTTCAATAAAATTTCTCCAACTTTTCACATATCGAAAATATAATATACCAAAATACATTTATAAAAGCCTTTTTTGCAATTTTAACTGTAAAATATATATTTCAAAATTGTGACGAAATAGAACAATTTGGTAAACAAGATCATATTCATTGCCCAAAGAATTACGGGAATTAATTACCTTCGATTTTATGCATTTTTTTGTTGACTAGTATAATAAATTTACAAAAGCTGACATATTTATTGGAATAAAACACATCCACACGTTTATGCGTAATATATAAGCATGCATATGTTTTTTTATTATCATAGCTTTCATATCAGCTTTGGAAAGTTTATTAAATATTAAAAGGAAGAGCTCATCAGCATACGTACATGCGAATATGTACCGATTCTCTGATGCATCAGCTTAATTAGAAAAATAAACTTTTCATCTAGCGAGAAAAGAACAGCAACGCAAATATAAGAAATTAAATCCTAATAGCATAATCAATAACTTTTGCTCACGTATTAAATTAATTATGCCTTGGTTTCTTTGTTCTGTATATGATGTGTGAAACCATTTGCACTGCTTGCCGCGACCGAAACTTTCTAGAACTGAACGCAGAACTGTAACAAGTCACGATATGACTCTCAAAAATAACTCCTTCTATATAGGACCGCATCTCCGTGCAGACGAACGGTTCTATTTATACGATCGACATCTACGTTTTTGTTTTATATGGAAAGATTATGCGGCCCTGTGTACGGATACTCCGCATTAATCATAACGTCGAATGAGAAGCATGCTTTCAATTAAACTTTATATCTTATTTATTTATAAACATTTTAAATATAATGTCTAATTTAATATGATTTCTATATCAGGTTATATATTCAAGAATGTCTCTCTCTCCTTTTTCCTTCCTTTCTCACCCTCTCTTTCTATTTTTATTTTATTCTGTTCTTTCTCTTTCCTTCTATATTTTTTTATGTTTTTTGGATTTATAGAAGAATGAATCACGAATAAATTAAACTATGATTTTAAATAATAATATAAACTAAGCAGGGTTTGGTAAAATAACTGATACGACCTATTTAAAATATAAAACTTAAAATAAGTTCCAGAAACTTATTTTAAATATAAAATCGTAGGAGTCGATAAAAGAGTGATACGACTTATTCGAAATAATAAATATAAAAGGTAATATTTTTCGCAATAAATTTATTAATAGTTTTTATAGATTAACATCTTTATAATATATGATGCTTGATGGTAGCATCAAATTATTAAAATTGCTTGTCAATTTAATTCGCAATTACTAGAGTAGTTTTAATTGCGTTTATTTAGTCCGGAAAAACAATTCGGCGCGCAGTTTGAAAAAGACTACAATATGGTATATATGCAAGTACATATATAGGATATATTAGTAATTCAAGATTGAATTATTTAAAAGCAACAAAGATCCAGCTCGGACCGTAATAGGCAGTTACATTATAGTATTAAT
>NW_017298640.1:153807-174056 GCF_001594075.2 Trachymyrmex cornetzi | reverse complement strand
GCAAAAAATTATTAAAAATATAAAATAAGAAATAGGACTCTGGAATGCATTTTATTTATTTAAAATATATAATAACTTTTATTTAAAAAATGTCAAAATAGCTTGCTTTTTTATTTTAAATTTCTTTTTGAAGAATATTTTTATTTTAAATAAGAAATTGTTCTCAAAAATTTATTTAAAATAACTTATTTTATATTTAAAAGAAGTTCTTGAAATCTATTTTTTATTTTAAGTAAAAACTACATTTCAAAAACTATAATAACTCAAAATATAAAATAAGAAATATGTATTTTAAATAAACGTTTTAAATAGGAAATACAAAATATTTTAATAATTTTATTTATATTTTGATATATGAACATACATTTCAGTATACATTTATAAATTTATAACATTTCGGATTTTACCATTTCAGTTTTTTTATAACTATAGCCTCTAATTAATGTTATTATAGTTATACTTAATATTAGGCAACAAAATAAGTATTTGAGTAATAAAAATATATAAACTTAATAAGTAATTATTATATTATATAAATAAAATAAAAATGATAACTGATATGACTTATTTTAAATAAAAATAGGTTTCAGAAAATTGTTCAATTTTTTATTTAGATATAAACAAATAATTGATGTTTCTCCTCATTCTAGTTAAATATTAGAATTATCCGCTGGTATTGTTGGTTAATATAAATCTCATATTTCTTCACAATACTCATCTCTTTTTCGTTGTAAAAGATTTAAAGGCCATTGCACGTATAAAACTTTTAGTCATAATATAAAACTCTAAAAAGCGATAAAATAATTGGCAACGAGGCAAACGATAAATTACGTGACTATGCATCTTCCCGTTGATTGGTATAAAGATAAGGCGCGTTAATCGCAATCTTTTGACGGGACGAAAACTTGCAACTATGATTACGGCTTTGAAGTTATGATGTTTCACTTGTGTTGTTTCTATTCAGAAGACGCGGCAATAATTGGCCTCGACGTAGTAGCCAATCGGATGGCACCCAGTTGGACACGGCTCAATTGGACACGAGCCACTCACAGCGCTTGAGACTACAAAGCTCCTAAGCACCGTCGATGTGATTGGTGGTGTCCAATCGAGCCGTGATCAATCGGGATCACCCCTAGCCAATCATGTGATGTCGCGTTTACACGTTCAGGAACGTTGATGTTAATTTCTACTATATCGAGTTTCCTCGGTTTTCCAACTTTCGCGCTTCTTCGTTTCCATATTTTTATCTTATTTTTTTAATCTATGTGTTTACGCGGCTCGATTTACGTCGAAGTTATAACCACCGACGTCGTTTAGACGTCCTTTTTATGTCGATATTATAACTCTAAGCCTCTTCATCAAATGACTTTGAGTTACTACATCGAAGTAATAACTCCGTCTTAAAATAGCGTTTACACGGCATCTAACGTCAGTAGTTATAACATTGATGTTATAACTTCGGCGTAAATCGAGCCGTGTAAACGTAGTCAATGTGCTGGAAAAACAGCGATCTCTACTTGTAATTTTGTCGGAGTTCAGGCTTCACTTTAATAATGCCGGTATTCATAGTTAGATCTTATATTCAAGACCATCTTAAGAACGGTCTTAAGAAGTCACGAATCAATCAGATGCCGGTATTCATAGTCGGATCTTATATTCAAGACCGTCTTAAGTATTACTTAAGACGGTCTTGAAATAAGAATCGACTATGAATACCGGGTTAAAATCCCCTTAAGCATCAAAGGTCCAACTTTGACTGTTAAGGGCTCCGCACAATAAAAGGAACAGGGAACAGAGAACAGAGAATAAGAATTTCAACCTATGAGAAATTATGTATTGTGGAATACACAATTTCTGATATAGGTTGAAATTCTTATTCTTTATTCTCTGTTCCTTTTATATTGTGCGGAGTCCCTTATAGATTTTTAATTCCACAAAATTGTAAGTTCTTTGCCTTACTCTTGTTTCATTCATTCAATGAGCAAAAGACGCAAAATACAAAATTGCCAAGCAAAATCGATGATTTCAACTGGAAACACTAGTGTGCACTGGTGCATATTAAAACCATTTTACACTGTAAAACGTTAACCTATCGATTTCTGTATTACCTAGATAAAATTTCGTGCAAAAGCAAAGCAGTATAATTTATTTGTTGATACTCGCTGTAATATGGGGTGCTTTCCATTTGATGACACAAGTCGACACAAATCGACACAAGCGTCGTTCTATCCTTGTTGACATTCAGAGAGTGACAAAGATAGAACGACACTTGTGTTGACTTGTGTCATTAAATGGAAAGCACCCATGATGATGGCAAAATCATTTGCTAAATAAAATTTTACTTGCACGTTGTTATAATGTTGCCAAATTAACATTTGTACTTTTGATGATAAGCAAAATTGCTAATTTTGCTAAAATATTGCCATAATCAAACATTTTTATCACAATTATTGTTATAATTACCGCAAAGTTACTGTAAAGTTACTCTACTACAGTTTGTATGTTCCTAATTTGCTTGCAATATTGCATCAAATGGAGGGCTAGTGTTGAGCGAGGGAGGGAAGGAACCGGGAAAGAACCAGGGAAAAAACCCGGGAAAGAACGGGAACGAAAAACGATTCTTTCCACGTTTTGAGGGAAAGAACCCGTGGCCACTGTATTTTTTTTACATATGGCGACATTGGCGACAATGACTACGTTCGGAAACGTCGCTCGGATGCCTCCGATGGAGTGGCACCCAGTTGGACACGGTTCAATTGGACACGAGCCACTCACAGCGCTTGAGACTACAAAGCTCCTAAACACCGGTCGCTGTGATTGGTGTCCAATCGAGCCGTGATCAATCGGGATCACCCCCTCGGATTCATTATCTGTCCTTGTTTAAGGCGTCATCTACAATACACGGAGTAAGAAGTAAGAATAAGAAATTGACCAATCACAGTCGAATGTGAGAAGAATAATCGACTGTGATTGGTCAATTTCTTACTCTTACTTCTTACTCCGTGTATTGTAGACGGGCCTTAACATTAGATGTTAAACAAGGACAGATGATAAATCCGAGCACCGACGAGATACTATTAAAGACCGACATCCTTACAGGAGTTCGCGTCCTTGTGAATATTGAAGTGATTAAGAGTTAAAAACTGATAATAATGTACTAATTTTATGATTTATTAGTTTAGCAGATGTATTTATGCATTTATAACACAATAATAATCGATTTTTCTTTAAAATTGAGATTTTAGTGTTATCATCAAAGTTTGATTATCAATAAAGATGATAATTGCAGAGAAAAAATTGTAATTTTTTTTGCAATATATAGAATATTACAGCTTTACAAGTATGTATATTTCTTTATGGAACATTAATGTAATAAAAAATCATGAATTTAATAATGCATGAGCCAAATATTTATGTTAATAATAGCAAATTTATATCAATTGTCGGTAATGTCAGCGTTCTTGAATTATCTCCGGGCCCTTGGGGCCCTTTTTATACCGTCGAAAATTTGCCCAGGGTTGACGGTCTTTAATAATATCTCGTCGGTGATCCGAGGCATCGGTGGCATCCGAGCGACGTTCCCGAATGCAGCCAATGGCGATACTATCAGGTAATACGAATCAACGCGTATCAGTTATTTTAACTATCTATAGTATCTATAATAGGCCTTCTACAATAAGCCGCAAGTCAGAACGTCAGAAGTCTTAACCAGTCTTAACCAAGTTGTTCAAGTTGGCTATTGGCCAACTTCACCGATTATGACTTAGGGCCACTTTCATCAAGGTCAGTTAACTTAACTAAGCCGGTTAGTCCATCGGAATTGACCAATCGCATTTGTCATTTTGTTTGAAGACGAATGGCGATTGGTTAATTCCGATGGACTAACCGGCCTAGTTAAGTTATTGACTTGGTGAAAGTGGCCCTTATAGTAGGGGAGACCAAGCGGGGATTTTGGGATTTACTCAAGCGCGTCAGAATAACATAAAGGGGGAAAGCTTGCACCCTAATAAGTACCCTCACCACATATCTGATCGGGCCGAAAACGCTAATAGAGAATGGACTGTGTGATCCGTCTTTGATTTCTAGTGCTCTATGAATATCAGCCATACTATCCTTGATTCACGTTTAATGAACGATGAAGATAGAATGACAATGGGTGCATTGGGAGGATCCCGTTTGCCTACAGTTCTGATTGTACACACCACTCATATCAACTGGTGCCTAGTAATTTTTCACTGTTTTGCCAATGAGATTATTTTATTTTTAAATTGGCCAATCAGCGATACATGTGTGCAATATGCGATGTGTGCAATCGGAGCCCTCCCGGGTGCATTCAGTATTACAATAGGTGCATCCAGAAGCACGACCGCTCATTGAGCGTTCATTGAGCTCTTGTATCTGTTTGGTCTATATTTTTCGATCTAAGCGCTCAGTGAGCGGTCGTGCTTCTGGATGCACCCATTCACTCATTAAGCGCTCAGTGAGCTCTTGCATCTGATTGGCATATTCCGTTAGAACTAAAAATATAGACCAAACAGATACAAGAGCTCATTGAGCGCTCAGTAAGCAATCGTAGTTGTAGTACTGACTGCACCCAGTGACAAATAGCGCTAATAGCGTCTCTCCGATGTCCGAACCCAGCCCTGGTGTAGTGCACATTAGTGCATCTCAGTCAAAATCGCTAGAAGAACCTGTTCTTGTAGCGCAAAGAATAAAATTAGGAAACACAATTAGAACTACAATGAGGATTTTATTTACATGTAAAATAAAACATGTACTTATAATTATAATAATTATAATATAAATAATAATGATGCCGTTATATTGTACATTTCCACAAACTTTTAAATATAAATCAAAGTACAAGTAATGGTAATATTATATGCTATAAATACTGTAACTCATACCCAACCGTTCTCATATACTTTTTAATGATAAATTATACATATTCAAATTATTTATTTAAATAAAAGTACAGTTTGATGTAACAAATTACCCATTCTAAACAAAAACGATGCCTATAATACGCAATTACGCATAATTCAATAATATATACAGGATTTTCGACCTATGGGATCACCTTTCATGGAGCAGGTAGAGCGGACTAAACCGAGTAGACAAATCCTTTACTATTTTGCTATTTTTATATTACTTTAGGAGATATTAATTTTTAAAGATCATCAAATAAGCATGTATTCGCGCGGACTATCGCCAAGTATACGCTCATTGATCGCGGTTGATCGCGCAGGGACTAATCCCCGCATACTAAGCGTGAACTCAATTGGCGCGCCCACCAAGCAGTTCCTCCTCCCCGAGCAACAAGCGATCACGATCAATAAGTGTATATTTCGCGACAGCCTAAGCGGATACGAGTTTATTCAGTGATCTTTAAACATTAATATCTCCAAAGTATTGCGAAAATTGCAAAATGGTACAGGACTTTTCAACTCAGTTCAGTTCGCTCTACCTGCTCACGAGAGGTAGATCGGGAACACCCTGTATACAGGGTGTATCTGAAATAACGCCCACAATCATATATAGTGCTATTCCTAATAAAAAACAGAGTCAAAAAGTCCTCTACCATTTTACAATTTTCACAATAATTAACGAGATATTAATTTCTAAAGATTGCCGAGTAAATAGATAAAATCGATGTATAAGACAATTTTAAAATATCTTTCAGTGTTCCTTGTGAAATATTTTGAAGATATTTCTTAAAGAACTCTTAAAGGGATTCTAAAGCCGTCTGTATTACCGATTAATTATAATTTTTGTATAACAATTACTTTTTCTCTTTTACAGATTCGAAAATCCTTTTCTAGGATTAAAGTATACGCATTAATACGTGCCTGTGAGGTGGAGTTTATACCGAAAACGAAAAAAATTGTTTCTTAAGATTTTAATTTCGAAATTTTTGGTCGTTCTCGGAATAAATTACACCTCACAGACACGTATTAATATGTATACTTTAATCCTGGAAAAGGATTTTTGAATCTGTAAAAGAGGAAAAAACAAGTTCTTGCAAAGCAATTGTAATTTTGTTTTAGGAGAAATTTTTTTTTCTGCGCTTTAAATCTTAATTCCACAAACTCAGTATTGTTCGTTCAAGTAATCTGAATCCCGCTTCACGCTTATTTTCAATCTATAAGTTGTAAAACTTTTATTCAAGCAAATGTTAACCTCAGATGACAGCTGTACATGCCAGAAAGTGAATTTAATTTTTTTTTCGATTTTCTTGTGAAATCATGTTTTCCGGGATTTCTTTTCGTGTATTCTTTAATTCTGTAAAAAAAAAATTTTGCAATCCATGAAGCCAATTCGGAGATTTCTCTTAAAATGTAATATCATGGTAAAACAGGATTTTAGGATCCCTTTAAAGATAACTTTGGATATCTTAAAGTTATCTTATACGTCAATTTAAACGTTTTGTTCATTGGATAACTAAAAGAAGTATTGTGAAAAATGCAAAATGGTTTGACTTGGTTTTTTATTAGGAATAGCACTATATGATTAATGGGCGTTATTTCAGATACACCATGTATATACGTACGCACGTAGTGTTCATTGTAACGATTTTTCAGACACTTCCGAGGGTTAAAAAAAAATAGTCCAGCTCATAATGCATGAATGGTTCAAAATTATCTTCAGGATATCTTTGCATTATCATATTACAAGTACATATGGACTAGTCCAATAGCTGGCACACTAGATTTATCCCCTGGATTTTTCTCATGGAGACATTTGAAATGTTTTGTATATCAAACACTAATAAATAATGTTTGAGATCTTTGGGAAACAATAATTACAGATTATGCAACTTTGGATCAAAATAGTATAATAGCTGCTATGCATAGTAACTTTTGGAAACGAGCAAAAGTTTAGTTTTGCAGAAGGAGGCAAGCAATTTGAATATTTGCTTACATAAGTTACATCTTTTCTTTATTAATTTAAGGTTATAATATCCTTTGCTAATGGATACTTATGATACATACATATTATGTACTTATGTAATAAAATATGCAATAAAATCAATAAAACATGAATAAAAGTGACACTTCGATAGTGATTTGAATTTGTCTTGAAGACCCCTACAATATTATATAAAAAAATTGTATGGTACTATTTAAAAAATTCAAGAAGACTTTGATCTTTTATAACAAAAATTTCGTTTAATTCTTTTATCGCATGCTGTAGCCTGCATAAAATAGATGAATATTCATCTTTCAACTGTTTTTCTTAACTGTTGGAAGTGTCTGAAAAATCATGCAAACTGTTATGCTGAACACCCTATATATAAACGCTTTAAAATTCTTGAGATTTTTTTAAAGAATCGTAATTACTAATTGCAATTTATGTTAAAATTTGTTATAACATAGAATTAATATTATGTTCTTTAATCTGTTTTTTTGAAAACGCCCTTTTATTTAAAATGACATTAAATTTCAAATAAAAAAAGGGAATATATATCGATTCACAAGGATATAAACAGGTTTTATATTCTTAAAAAAAAAACAATCTAATGTGTACAAGAGCGTCAAACTCGTATTAAGTGCCACAACTTAATCTCCTCTTAATAAATACTGGTGCAACTACTGAAAGCTGCAACTTCTGGAGGAAGGCACAAATCATAGCCATTCTATTGCGCATACTAAATAGTCTTATTAATATTTCTGAAGAATTTAACTCCTTTCATATCTTAATGACCTCTATGTTGCACAAATTAAGCTGATGCTTAATGCCTCGCCAGAATTGTCAATGGCTGTCAATGGTCCGTTGCCAATTTCTTAGGATGGCGGTCTTGCGCGCGTTTAAGTCGCTGTAGTAAAAGACTGTGCAGTTGATCGACTTCTTTAGGTGCCGCTTGTACAATAAAGATTCGAATATCCCCGTGAACATCCATAGCAGTTAATCTTAATGATTTAGATCCAGCACGTTCTGCAGTCATACCCGGCCATACTTTTGTATTCAAGATCAAACGTTGTGTTCCAGCAGTACGGCCGACTAAACGAGATTCTTCATCTCGATCATTGAGTCTTAACATACCTCTTCCCCTCTCTTGCCAACTGCTAGTACTCTACAACATATAGCAACTATGAAATTAGTATTAAATTAGTATAATTTAAGGGGATCCTAAAGCAAAGCTCGAACTCCGAAAAATCACTAGATGCCGCGCCGCGCGCCGCACATCGACATGTCTTTTTATACTACCACAGCAATATCTCACGCAGCCTATGATACACGCAGTCACACATACGTGTCAATTTTCGTACAACGAATTCGTCGCGATAAAGCGTCTAAATCTAATTCTAAGAATTCGACGTTGTATGTTCGTGCAAATTACGTGTTTGGGAACTATTATTTCGTACGTTCGGGTTGCAAAGCTTTCATATCAAACAAATGTTGTTACGACTTGACAGCTGAGACGCCATGTTACACTAAGAAATGGTAAAAAATATATTGATTTCGAAATTTTTGATCATTCTCAGCGTAGACTCTACTTCACACACACGTAATGCATATACTTTAATCCTGGAAAAGGATTTTCCAATCCGTGAAAGAGAAAAAGAGTATTCGTTATACAAAAATTATACGTGTTTAAGTCGGTAATACAGATCTTTAGGATCCCCTTAATGCATATGTAATACAATTTATATTGAGTATTCATTATTTATAAAATTTAATTATATTTGAAGACTGATATTGATTTTCTTTTTCTTTTTTATCAGCGATTGATATTCAGCATTGGAATAGTCTGTTAGTATTAGATGGAATAACCTGTAGTGATACAAGGTCCTACTGAATATAAAATTTAAATTTGTATTATTTTATACCAATTGAAATTTTATGTTCAGTAGGGACTTGTATCATTACAAATCATATGAATTTGTAAAATTTAATTTAAACTGTTCAATATAAATTACTTCAAATATTAAAAAATGTATTACTCTCGAGGTCTACACACCTTATCAAAGGCAAATAATTTGCAATTTATCTGAAGAACATTTGTTTCTCCTTCTTCACCAGTTAATAATGTTACTTGATTATATTTTCTTTTGTTCGCACGATTAGCTTCTTCCAATACCTGTGCTGCTTGAGTCAATGATAAACCTGGCCTTACCATAGTACGACAATTTGCAGCTGCATTTGAGAATAGAAGTTCAGATCCATTTTCATGACTTTCTTCGCTTCTCATTTCATTTTTCTCTGAATTATTTGAACTTTCTATATCATTTGAAACAGTAACACGTTCTTTTAAATTCTGACCAAATACAAAACTAGGAGTGGATGTACTGGATGCCACAGAATTATTTATATTATTTTCATTCTCCTTAGTGCTCGCACCCAAAGGCAAAAATTTCAATTTTACATCTTCTGTAGATTTTTCTTCACTTTTAGAATCTTTAGTCGTTTCGGTTTTATTGCTCTTCGTTATGGACTCATCCTCACCTACAGAATTGTCACTAGTTTTTGTAAATGGATTGCGAAATTTTGCAGGTTGTAAAACAGTTTTGTCAGTAGTACCCATAGAACTATTGGTTATCACACTTAATTGTGATGGTCTCAGTATAGACGACTTAGATTTGCTAATTACAGGATTCAAAGGTTCATTAATACCAAATGAATTTTCTAGTTTTGAAACAGCTAGCACAGAACCTACAAACATATAATATATACTGAATAATACACAATGAAAATGTCACATTACATTTTCTTATTAAATCATACAAACTTACAATGTTTCTTATTAAGAGACTTAATAGCTGCTGAAGTGGATTCTTGGTCATTAGACTCTGCTGTACAGTGTTTGGTTTCATCTGCAAAATCCATCAATTTATCATATTCTATGACTAAATATCTCGTTGTATGGTAAATAATTATTCTTAATTGTTACATGCATTTGCCAACGAGATAATTATACGAGAAATTATATAAATATTTTAGAACAACACACACATACCATAAACATGTGTATCCTGATCAGTTGGTGCTGTTGAATTGTTAATCGTTGAGTCTTCGGTAGAATCTTCCAGTAACTCCTCAGGTGGATCAACCTTCAGAACAAGTGGTGGACGATCGATATCCTCTATGCCCTCTAAAAATAAAGTAGAAACAAAGTTCAAAAATCATTATTGTGAATGGCTCGTCGATTTTTTAACATGATAAATGGAAATTTCATTAAAAAACGTCCTATATTATATGTCATATGATGTTATATCATGTAATACAGAATGTTTTTAATATTTAATCGATATTATTTTACTTCCAAGCACACAACACACATGCAACTGAGTCTAGAGAAATACAAAACGCACCCTCACAATCCGCCATTTTTTGCATTAAAATGAATATAGACAAATAAGGATACCGTATTGCCCACAGAATAAGAAAGTAGGAGATCAAACTCGGAAATGAAAAGTAGGCTTCAATCGACAGCGTTGTGAACCGGACCCGCCGCTTTATTGCTGGATTCACACTGCATCCGATGTGCGTCGTACGACGCTTTGCAACCAATAGGTGCATCCAGAAGCACGACCGCTCATTGAGCGCTCATTGAGCTCTTGTATCTGTTTGGTCTATATTTTTCGATCTAATGGAATATGACAATCAGATGCAAGAGCTCACCGAGCGCTCAGTGAGCGGTCGTGCTTCTGGATGCAACCAATCAGAAAACAGGATTCCGATGGATTTTGCTTCGTATCATCGGAATTCTGTTTTCTGATTGGTTGAAGAGCGTCGTACGACTCAAATCGGATGCAGTGTAATCCAGCATAAGGGCTGTCGCACATAACTTCCACAACAGTGTGGTTGAGGCTGAAGTTACATGGAATGGTTCATGCGGAAACGGTTCATGCGGTAGCAAATCGTAAAGTACTAATGCTGGATTCACACTGCATCCGATGTGCGTCGTACGACGCTCTGCAACCAATCAGAAAACAGGATTCCGATGGATTTTGCTTTGTATCATTGGAATCCTGTTTCCTGATTGGTTGCAGAGCGTTGTACGACGCAAATCGGATGCGTAAGTGGATTCGCGTATCGCCAATCACAGAATTATTCTCTTAGATATGCTTGCGAAATTTGCAAACAGCATGTGACATCACCCTAATAGGGGTGGCACCCAGTTGGACACGGCTCAATTGGACACGAGCCACTCACAGCGCTTGAGACTACAAAGCTCCTAAGCACCGGTCGCTGTGATTGATGGTATCTAATCGAGCCGTGATCAATCGGGATCACCCCGCCCCGAACAAAATAAAAGTAACATATCATAGCTGCTTGGGGCCTAACCGCTTAGAAGTTACAGCGTAGACAGTGTCCACTTGGAATATTCTTAACTCATGAAGATTTTTCTCACACCCAACAGTCTTCACGGGTTAAGAATATTCCAAGCGGACACTATCTACGCTGTAACTTCTAAATGGTTAGGTTCCAAGCGGCTAAGATATGTTAATTTTATTTTGTTCGGGGCGGCTACGTCACCCCGAACCTAAGCATTACTGTTTACACATTCCTCTGTCCACATAGGTTTTGATTTATTTGGAATACAACTATGTATAATAGAAACATTGTATGAGTAACTAATTTATTTTTTAACTTGATTTTAAATTTCGTGCACTCTATTGCACGGAATAGTAGCTAAACGCATGCGCAAGAAGTCACAAAGCATACTTGTGCTACTATAGGTCTGTTTTTTATTGCCGCACTTTCTGAACTAGTACACACAGTGCAGCAATAAAAAACAGACCTTATATGTAGTCGGTATGACAGATTTCCTAACCTGAATAGTCGTCAACTTTAACGCTAAATATCTTGGTTCGCAGGGCAGAGCGACGCTTATTTCTGCTAGATTCTTTCGTTTCGTGCAAAAACGCGTCGAATGAGCCAAATTTTAACGAAATCGAAGGTGGAGGAGGTATTCTGTATAATTACCAGATTTTTAAGCCTTAAGGGCCTGCGCACAATAGAGGAATAAGAATTAGATATTAAGATTTCAACCTATCAGAAACCATATATTCCGATGTAATCAGTTTCTGATAGGTTGAAATTTTAATATCTAATTCCTCTTCCTCTATTGTGCTCAGGCCCTTAGACACACATAACCTAAAGCCAAAGACAAGGTCCAGAACGCAAATTCTTTTCTGCCGAAAGAAAAACTTTAAGAAGAACACGTGTTTTAAATGTGCGAATAATAATTTGAGACGTTTTATATTTTATGAAGACATACAAATATATTGGATTTAAATTATTATTATAACAAAAATTTTATATGCAGATATATAGGTGAAAAATTTTAAAACTGCTTTTTGTGAAACAAAAAATGAGTAAAAAACCGATTGATTTAAATGACGCAAAACAAAGTTTTGTTGAAATGATGCGATCGTTGAACGCAACTGATCAACAAAAATTTTTAGCATTTATTATGAAAGAATGGAAACTTAAACCATCTATGGCTTATAATGATTCAGGTTTGCTATATTTTTTTTTATATGTACAAATATAATTTTATTATATTTTGTTATAAAATAATATGATTAAAATAGATTAATGAATTATATTTTTCTTTATACTCAATTTTTATTAACTTTTAGTTTCTTTACAATTGTGATAAAGTATATGAATATCTTATAATAAAACTAAAAATAACAAATTATATTACTTTATTTGACATAATAATCCCACAATCAAAATAAATTAATTTTTCCTATTAAAATTATTGTTAATAGGGGATGATGCATGTAATAATAAAAAATTAATGGATGAGTCAATGTCTATTTTAAATTCAATTGCTTCTGATATTAAACAAAAGATTCCATTTAATGCTATATTGTCATCTGAAAATTTTATCACTCCTTTAACAGGAGAGGTATGTCTTGTCATAAATGAATATAAAGAATAACTGTTTAATTTTTGAAAAATATCAAAATAACATTAAATATATTTTTTGTCTTAGAATTCAGATTGCGATCCTAGTGTCACATTGCATATGGATGAGTTCCTTTATAATGATGAAGATATTGATAAGCTTATAGATAGTAATCAATTAGAAAAATACTATTGCACTAATTGTAGATCTAGAAATATACAACCATTGAGTAAGTAAAATAAAAATTAAATTTTTTCTTTATTTTTTTATGATTTATGTTATGTAAATATAATATATTTATAATTTTAGTTTATTTATCACACTCCATGTCACAGGATGGATTGTACTTTATATTTAAAGTGCTACTGCCTACTTTAGAAAACAAAACTGTACTTGACGTAGGATCAAGATTAGGTGCAGTTCTTTATGGGGTAAGAATATTATTTAGAAATATGTATTATTGTACACATAACTGATAATATTATTAATAAATTAATTGCTGAATATAAGCGATAAGAAAATTTTTGTTTACAGCAATTTTTTTGATCATATTGATGCTTTTGTTTTACAGGCGTATGTATATACAGATGCTAGAAGAATTATTGGTGTCGAAATGAATGAAGAATTCTGCAATCTCCAAAATGAAACTGTATGTAAATTCAAAATGGACAATCGTATATCTATCTTGCACAAAAGAATAGAAGAGGTTCCAGAGATAATCGAGCAAAGCGATGTTATTATCATTAATAATGCATTTGAATTTTATTTATCGAGAGATGTACAAATAGATATATGGAAATGTTTGAGAACTTCAATAAAACCAGGAACGCTGCTTGTTACTCGTCCATCTATCGAAACAACTTTTAAAATTTTACTAATCGGAATTTCGATAGAAAAGTGGTTAAAACCTTTTAAAAAACAAGATTTTAATAAATTTTCTTTCTTACTTGATTATGAAGATAAATTCTCTGAAATATGGTGTTATGAAGTTCTTTAAGAAAATTATGTCTTTTAAGAAAATGCAATTTTATCGAAGATACTAGATTTTAAATATTTGATATATATAAAAATTTGTTAATATTGCAAAATAAGACAAATAAAATGTCTAAATAAATCTTCCTGTCTTATTTAATTTCTGACTCTATTATAATATTGGAAATACCTTTTAAAGAAAACTTCAATGTACAAGTGGAGCCTCGGATTCAATGTTCTTGATTTTGTTATATTTTGACATGATTCCAAGTAATTTTTAAAAAAAAGGTTTTATTACTCACTGTGTTTACTTAAAAGTTAAAATTATAGTGGAAATATACAAGGGCTGTGATCGATTTATATATATATATATATATAAACGCTTTCAGCGCAGTTCAATACTTCTATTCTTATTATACGTCTAATGGACGATAAAGAATGATAATTGCAAGTGCTTAAAGCTGGTTTTACATTAGTTGCAAACTGATCGCAAGTTTGTTGCGACAGTCAATGGCTGCGTTTGGGCAGAGTGCTATCAGCGCCATTTGTGTAGTACTATCCTTGTCTCACTTCTAATGGACGATGAAGATAGAATGACAGAAATAACGCTAATAGCGTCTCCCCGAATCCAGCCAATATGAAACGTTGATTTCAAAATGCAAGCTTCAGATTGGCTGTCGCAACAAAGCGATCGGCTTGCAACTAATGTAGAACCGGCTTAAAGCACGTGGCATCCTAGGGTACGTTCGTAAACCTTATCCTGAGAGGTATGGGTAAACCAAAGACATGTAGCGTTTTCGGCCCGATCGGGTTTGCACCAACCTGGGTTGGATTAATCTTTCCTATTGGTTGACGTCACACGCTCTATCAATAAGAGAGCGCAAAACGCCATTAATCCAACCCAGGTTGGTGCAAACCCGACCGGGCCTAAAGGCTACAATACATGGAGTAAGAAGTAAGAGTAACAGCCCTTCTTCTTACTCCGTGTATTGTAGACGGGCCTTCACAGTCGATTATTCTTCTCACATTCGACTGTGATTGGTCAATTTCTTACTCTTACTTCTTACTCCGTGTATTGTAGACGACGCCTAGAGTCGGGGCCATTCACACAAGAATAAGAAGAAGAAGAAGCAGTTTGGAAGCCCTGGGTTGTAGGGCTGAGTGCTGACAGATTTCCTAACCTGAATAGTCGTCAACTTTAACGCTAAATATCTCGGTTCGCGGAGCAGAGCGACGCTTATTTCTGCCAGATTCTTTAATTTTATGCAAAAACGCGTTGAATGAGCCAAATTTTATCGAAATCGGAGGTGGGGGAGGTATTCTGTATAATTACCGAATTTTTAATTTCGGTATCTATATAATGGGTCCGTCAAAGCGCTTCAAGAAAGATAACAGTACATAACTTACATATGTATTTTGTTCAATTTTTCTATTTGGTTACATTTTTCAATTTTACATAATTTATTTTTATATTAATATTATATTTATGTAATTTTTTAATGTATATTTATGTACTAATATATTATATACATTTATATAAAAAGAAAAGTAATTATTTATACTACGTTTTGTTTTTATATACTATTGCACCGAATAAAGGTAAATTGAAGAAGCGCAAGGACGATTATGATGAATACGATGACGATTCAATAGACAGTGAGACAGATGGTATACCAGATGCGGCAAAAAATGATGTAGAAAAACAAGATGAGTGCGCGATTGAGGATGAATTTGGTGCAAAAGATTATCGCTCACAAATGATTTTAAAATCAGATTGTTCATCTAGACCATTATGGGTGGTAAGTATTCGTTTCTAAAATTTGGCAAAAGAATTAATTTTATTTTATAAAACTATTATAAAATAAATTAAAAAATTAAGAGACACGATAGTGTCTTGGATGTCAAGTGTACATTTTATATGTCGTGTGATTACCGGGACTGTGGAACTAATTAAGTTCTGAATAGACTAAATCAAAAGCATGGGTTTGAATTTAATATCTCTATATTTTCTTAGGCGCCAAATGGACATATTTTTTTGGAATCCTTTTCTCCTGTGTATAAACATGCTCATGATTTTTTAATAGCTATATCAGAACCTGTATGTCGGCCTGAGCATATTCACGAAGTAAGATTAAAAATTCAAAAACTAGAAAACTTTAAATTTTATTAAAAAGAGAACAAGTAATATACAGTTCTGAACAGAATAGTTGCAATACTTTTAATGGATTTCGGAATACAGCCTGCTTACTGAGAGCGATTGATCTTTTACTTACAGTTCTATAAGTAAGAATCAATCACTCGGTAAACAGATTGCATTGCAAAACTCATTGAAAAGTATTGCAACTATTCCATCCATGATTGTACAATACATAAGATACTTTTATTTTGTAGTATAAATTAACTGCATATTCGCTTTATGCTGCGGTTAGTGTAGGCCTACAAACACAAGATATAATTGAGTATTTAAAAAGATTGAGTAAGACTAGTATTCCTGACGGTATAATTGAATTTATCAAACTGTGTACATTGTCTTATGGAAAAGTGAGTATAAAAATTTTTAATAAATGTTTAATATTGTCGAGAAAAAAATTAGTTTAATAAAATATTATATATTTTACATACAGGTTAAACTTGTCCTAAAACATAATAAATATTTCATTGAATCGCCATTTCCTGAAGTGTTGCAACGGTTATTAAAGGATCCAGTAATTCAAGAGTGTCGATTAAGAAAGCTTGTGGAAGATACAGAAACCAATGATATCGTTACGAATATTCAAGCGAAAATAAAAGTTCCACAGGTCTGTTGAAATATTCGTGCTAATAATTTATCAAGTAATTTTGATAGTAAGATAAGATACTTGTTTATTCCTTTATGTCTGGATATAGTTTGGATCAAAAACACTTGTAAATGCGTCTGTACCTAGTAAGACGAATTCAGAGACTGAAACTGATCCAATATTAACAGAAATAGCTGCCATTCCAGAAGATATAACTGCTTTTTACGATAAGATCGACAAGGAAGATGAAGATGAAGAAGAAGATCAGGAATTAAAAACAGTTAGTTTTGAAGTGAATCAGGTATATATCTGTTATTTTACGTTTATACAAAATATAATATAATATATTTATATCAACATTACCTGTATTATTATGGTAAAAAGGAAAAAATTGAAGTTATACAAAAACGATGCATCGAATTGGAGCATCCTTTATTGGCAGAATATGATTTTCGCAATGATAGCATAAATCCTGATATAAAGTAAGTAAATCAATGAAATTAATGTATTTTGAAAAGTGGTTCTTAATCAAATAAGTAAATATAAATTTAAACGAACATCTAATATTTTATTATCAGTATTGACTTGAAGCCATCAGCTGTATTAAGACCTTACCAAGAAAAAAGTTTGAGGAAAATGTTTGGTAATGGACGAGCTAGATCTGGAGTAATAGTCTTACCTTGTGGTAAGTGTACATGATAAAATCCAACCATTTCAAATATGATGTAAATAGAAGAACTATGGTTGTATATCTGTAAACGATTTTGGATCTTCTTAAACGCAGGCGCTGGTAAAAGTTTAGTCGGAGTGACAGCTTGTTGTACAGTACGTAAACGTGCCCTAGTGCTATGTAATTCCGGTGTATCTGTAGAACAATGGAAGCAACAATTTAAAATGTGGTCTACTGCCGACGATTCCATGATTTGTCGTTTCACCAGCGAAGTGAAAGATAAACCTATGGGTTGTGGAATATTAATAACTACTTATTCTATGATCACACATACTCAGAAACGTTCATGGGAAGCTGAGCAAACGATGCATTGGCTTCAAGAACAGGAATGGGGTATTATGGTCTTGGATGGTAAATTTTATTATTCTAATTATTTAGCAAAGTAATATTTGTTTCCATGTAACAAATTTGATTTTTATTTAGAGGTGCATACTATTCCTGCAAAAATGTTCCGTAGAGTATTAACAATTGTTCAGTCTCATTGCAAGTTAGGTTTAACGGCTACACTCTTACGAGAGGATGACAAAATTGCCGATCTAAATTTTTTAATTGGTCCTAAATTATACGAGGCTAACTGGTTGGAATTGCAAAAAAGAGGATTTATTGCAAGAGTACAATGTGCGGAAGTTTGGTGTCCTATGACATCAGAATTTTACAAGGAGTATCTTGTTTGCAAGATGAGTCGAAAACTGGTTAAATTTTATTATATCTACATAATTTATAACTTTAATCTATATTGTATCTCTGCATATTATATTTTTTTATAATTTCAGTTATTATATGTGATGAATCCAAATAAATTTCGTTGTTGCCAATATTTAATTCAATATCATGAAAGACGTGGCGATAAAACAATCGTTTTCTCTGACAACGTATTCGCATTGAAACATTATGCTATTAAAATGAATAAACCATATATTTATGGTCCTACTAGTCAGGTAAACGTTAATTGATTCAATTAAATTAATCATATATAATAATAACACACAACAATGATTTTAGAGTATGCGAAATTATATTTCGCGTAACTATTTCTTCCTCATAATGATTAATGTTTTATTTTCAGAGTGAAAGGATACAAATCTTGCAAAATTTTAAATTTAACATGAAAGTGAATACGATATTTGTCAGTAAAGTAGCTGATACTTCTTTTGATTTACCAGAGGCTAACGTCTTGATTCAAATTTCATCCCATGGTGGGTCTAGAAGGCAAGAAGCACAACGATTAGGGCGCATTCTCAGAGCTAAAAAAGGTATGATTTATTTATTTCGAAGACAAGTTCGTGTTATTAAAATTTTCATCATTTAGGTGCAATTGCGGAGGAATATAATGCATTTTTTTACACGCTCGTATCGCAAGATACGATGGAAATGAATTACTCCAGAAAACGTCAACGGTTTCTCGTGAATCAAGGTTACGCGTACAAAGTTATTACGAAACTTGCAGGCATGGATGAGGTAACGACATGGTTGATAAAATGATTGTGCAATGTTGCAATGTTTTCTCTTTTTGTTTTTGTGCACAATATATTATTTAAGAGATTTGTAAAGTCGTGTGTGTTTTATAGACTATTTTTCAAATAAGTATTTTTCTAACTGCCTTTACACACACACACACGTGCGCGCGCACGCACGCAGGCGCGCGCGCGCGCGCGCGCACACACACACACACACACACACACACACACACACACAGAGATTAAACAATCTTTTTCCACAATTAAAGTATAAACGATAATGTAGTTCAGTGCTGGGATTTACTTGCATATTTCGGCCGATTTTCAACTTTGTTCCTGCCCTTTACGTCGCCAACTTCTGCGCCGATCGGCATTTAGGCTACTCGCGAGTTGATGAAATAAGGAAATTGATTTTATCGTTATTTGTCTCCCTTCAGACAGTAAAACGTTTATCTGAAACATTTTTGATCAGTAATTCATCAGGATAGAAGTAAACATGATGTATATAATGTTTTTTGCAACCATAAAATATGATTATGATTGTAATTTTTCTAGGAGCCAGATTTGATGTATGGAAATCGAGATGAGCAGGGTCAATTATTGCAGCAAGTGTTAACAGCTAGCGACACTGATGCGGATGAAGAAAGAATACCAGGCGAGGGATCAAAACCAGTGAGTACTATTCGTATGAACTTATAGTTGATAATGTTCTCTAAAGCGTCGTCTACAATGAACAGTAGCAGTAGACGCTGTAGACACGTCGGTAGTAAGGATATACCCACACAAACTTGCATAGCCGCATAAACGTATGCATAAAGAAAATTATCCAATCTCATTTCTCCTATAAAGACGCACGTAAAATGTGATTGGATAATTTTCTTTATGCATCCATTTGCAGCTATGTAAGTTGTGTGGATATATCCTTAAATAATTTCTTTACGAAATTATTTGTATTTCATGTGAAAGACTTTTGAAGTATAACTAAAGAGATTTCTATGCATACATTTCGTTTTTATGCAGAATAAATATAAGGGGAACACTGTCCTTGATCTTCACATATGTCAGTAATGTCAAAGTCATGACTCTGAATACCGACGAGATACTATTAAAGACCGTCAATCCTGGGCAAATTTTCGGTGGTATAAAAAAAGCCTCAAGAACCCGGAGGTAATTGGAGAACGCTGACATTATCGACAATTGATATAATTTTGCTATTATTAACATGAATATTTGGCTCGTATCAAAGACATAGAGAATGGACTACGCGATCCGTATCTAAGTAACGTATCAAATGTGGTCGACAATAATGAGAGAGAGGGACCGTGGGAGACGGCCAATCTCCCTCTCATTCTCTCTCCCATTACACCATTGAATGGAAAGAGATAGAAATGGCCGTCTGCCACGGCTTAGAACCATCGACATCTAGAATGGACCGCTGATGGCAATGG
>NW_017298640.1:136006-153752 GCF_001594075.2 Trachymyrmex cornetzi | reverse complement strand
CCCCCACCATTGCCATCAGCGGTCCATTCTAGATGTCGATGTATATTATATAATATAATGTAAAAACTAAATCAAAGATGTCACCACTATTATCGAAATTGGAATTAAAAAAGTCTGTACTATCGACCTTGATTGAGTTGGGTAATCGGTTTAGCATCCCCTTAAATCTTGAAGTTAATCATTACTTGTAATTCCGTATCTGTGTTACGCTATCGTTCATTTTATTCTTGTATAGTAGACTAAAATGATATACGGATATACCTGGGTGATACTTGGGTGAGAATCTGAATTTAACTTTGGAAGGAAATATTATCTTGTTGAAAAAAACATTTGGTATAATGACAATAGTGTAACACAAATTTGGAGCCAGGTTGTACATTTCGACCAATTTTTTGCCTACCGTCATCTCTACTCCTTTTATTGGGGTGATCCCGATTGACCACGGCTCGATTGGACATCACCAATCACAGCGACCGGTGCTTAGGAGCTTTGTAGCCTCAAGCGCTGTGAGTGGTTCGTGTCCAATTGAGCCGTGTCCAACTGGGTGCCACTCCTTTTATTTCATAACATATAGACTGCGCACGGAGACATAGAACAATCGAGTTTAAGGACGATATTAGCTGTAAATCAAAAGTAAAAATCTAAAATTTTTACAATTAAAAGTAACATTTCAAAATAGAACAGGTATGTTAACTAGTGTGTATACTGAAAAAAAAACTTAATTTCAAAAAAATTTTAAACACACAATTAGTTAACATACCGGTTCTATTTTGAAATGTTACTTTTGTTTTTCTAACATCCAAATAATATTAATAATAATAAAATTCTGTAAACAGTGAACGTGGGGTAATATGTTTCAAAGCCCCATAGCCCTTTCAAAGTCCAGTACTCTGTATGATTTACAGCTAATATCGTTTCTGAACTCGATCGTTCCATGTCTCCGTGCGCAGTCTAAATGCTATAAAACGAAAGGAGTAAGGATGATGGTAAAGAAAATCAATCGAAATGTGCACTCGGTTCCAGGCTTGGCGCAACAGATACGGATTTCGAAATAATGAATGACTTCAAAGTTTAATTGTTTATATAAAATTTAAAATAGTGACGGGCATGATTTCCCATTATTAAATCGAATAAAAGTTACATAGATTATTTTTTAGTAATTTGGAATTACTCAAGGTGCTAATAACTAACAATTACGATTATAATTATTAATTATTATGTAATATTAAATGTAAAAAATCATTTTATATTAATAAAAACATGAAATTCATCATGTTTTAAATTCATTTTGTCTTCCAAACAATTTAGGGCGGACTGTGTAAAGAGAAATATTTATTCTTTTTACCAATTTTTATTCATTAATGATTAATAGCTTTTTAACGAATAACAAGCGATGGCTAAAACCTTCTGGATGCCACTCACAATTCCCTTTGTGACAAAATATGTCAAGATCATGGAAGGGTGCCCCTTAAAGTCAATGACTACTATAACTTCTTCTCGTATGTCATTATTGAAGTGTATTAATAAATTTTTTCTCAGATTGTACGTAAAGCTGGCACGATGATGTCAATGTCGGGAGCGGATGATACTGTTTATTATGAATATAAGAAAGCTCCTGGCTCATCGACGGCAAATAAGCATCCTCTTTTTAAGAAGTTTAGAACATAAGTAGTATGATTTTCCTAATATTTTCTCAACATCACAAATTAATGAATGGTAAATAAACAATTTTATTACTATCTAGTTTAATTTGTATAGTTTGTATTCTATGTATCACTTGTAATGATAAAAGAAAGACCCTTATCAATTTTTGTATGGGTTTTGAGTTCCTTGTATAATATATGTATAGTAACGAAACTAAAATTTTTTTAATTATGAGGTTGATAGCGGTGTAACCATGGTGGAACTATTACATGGTGTGTACAAGTTTGTATGGTGGAAAGATCATATGGGGTGCTTTTCATTTGATGACACAAGTCGACACAAGCGTCGTTCTATCCTTATTGACATTCAGAGGATGACAAAGATAGAACGACACTTATGTCGACTTGTATCATTAAATAGAAAGCACCCATGGTGTGCTCAGTTTGCAAGCGTTTTTCTCTAATTCTCTGTCCTCTCTGTCTATGGATCTTCATGATATGCAAGGTCTTCAACTGTGAAACGCGGAACATGGGGCAGTATTCATAGTTCGTTTTTATTTTAAAACCGTCTTAAATGTAATGTCTTAAGATGCTAATACAGTCCTCGGAATGACTTACGACATCTTAAGATTGACTTAAGACAGTCTTAATGTAAGAATTAACTATGAATGCCGATCTGTTTCGCATCGTGAAGTTGATACTAAATTTTTTTTCGTGCAAGACAATACTCGATCTAGAGATACTATGAGCAGAATCCATAGATGTTGCTCAAGATTCGAGATGGTCTTAAGGAAATATTCTAATCTAGCGGGTAAAAAAATCGATATTTTTACATGTTTTGCAAGTGTTTGGTATAGAAAATATGTCTGTAAAAAGAATTAGCTCGATTCGCAAAATTAACAAAGATTATTGCACCTGGTAGGAAGTGATCTTCGGCTCGTTTTCGCAAAAAAAACTGCGAAGTTCGAAAGATATCGACTTTCCTGTTTCAAAAGAATATGATGATGAGAAGAAGAATGAAGAAGCTGGAAATGTTGCAACATATTTAACGGTTTCCGGCGACAGAACATGGAAAAAAAGAGGATTCCAGCTAATTGATCATAAGTAAAATTGTCTTTATATAATCAGTACGAAAAACTTTAAACGAGTTTTTCTCGAAACCATGCTTTTCAAATTAGCTCCCATAGTATCTCGAAAACCAGTTGACCAATCAAGTCGGGCATGTGCACATATCTTCAGCACATATATGGCTATAGCCCGTACCAGGGGCTATAGCCATATATTTTTATAATTTTTACAACCATTTTGGTGGAAAAAAAAGATAAAAATCGAAACTTAATTTTTCGACATGACATTTTTTAAATTATCAATATTTTTTCTTCGTTCTGGTACCTGCTATAGCCAAACTCATACTAATTAAGAATTTCTTTGGTTTTTTTTGTTTCAAGTGAGCAAAAGAGCTGGAATCGTGGGAGCCATAGACCTAGTTTTATTTTTTACAACGTTATTTAATATTTTATACAGCGCATATTAACAATTATTTTTTAATAAAAAATTCTAAAACGTTCTTCAAATATGTACAAATATGTAGAAAAAAACCCTGTCCCAAAAAACTTTATCTTATATTTTTAAAAAATTCGCAAAAATAGCATAAAAATTCAACTTCTAAACTAGAATACCCCCTTAAGCTAGTGCATGAATCAATCAGAGAGCCATATTAGTAACTTAAAACATTGTTTGAGATTGAACGAACTATGGATTCCGGCCTATGTTGTCTATGATTATAAGTGGCGTGACGAAGAAAGTACAAGGTTCATAATTCTGACGTCCCAGGTTCAAAAACCCGGCCGGTAAGTGAAAAAGATTGAAATATAATTAAAAATTAGAATTAATTAATAAAATTAGTTATCTAAGGTTTAGGCACTGTTGATAAAAAAAATTAATTTAAAAAAAGATTCTACATTATTATTTTTTCTAATTTTGTTCAAATAAACATTTAAAGTTTTAACGTTAAAGAAATGTTTCTTCAAACGTTAAATAAACGGTTTTTAAACGTTAAAAAAATGTTTCTTCAAACCTTACAATAAACGATTTTTTAATAAAAAAACGGAGACTTAACCGAAGGGGTAACCATTTTTTAATTCCGATGAATAATCTATCAGAAGTCCGATAAAGTTCGGTGAAGTTCGATTAATTCATGAATTCCGATGAAGTCCGATGAATTCCGGTGAAGACCGATGAATTCCGATGAAGTCAGATGAATTTCAGTGAAGTCAGACGAATTCCGGTGAAGTCCGATGAAGTCCAGCGAAGTCCGATGAATTCACTAATTCCGATGAAGTTCGATGAATTCCGATGAAGTCTTGAGTCCGAAGTCCAGGTGTACACCTATTTTTTGAATGGTTACCCCCTTGGACTTAACTCATTATTTTTAACGTTTTTAAAAATGCTTTTAAAAATGTTTTTTAAATATTTTTAAAAACATTTTTTAAATTATTGCCTACTGATTGGGTAACCTCGAAAAATAAACATAATCTCATCTTGTTTTCGTTCGATAAAGATGCAGCTCTTGATTTGGTATGTTCTATATTATTTTATTAAGCTATACACGTAGTTTTAATATTTTATCCAAATTATGCAGATATTTGTAATTTTGAGTGGGCCCTGGTGAGGCACTCCAAATTTTCGGCATTTTACTTAAGAACTATCTTGAAGCAGAACAATAATAGTCATTCATATAAAAAAGTTTTTCGCATTTAAAATAGAACAAATCACAATAATATAAAAATGACGTTAAACTGAATCGTGATTGAAAAAAATGACTTTAGCAAGCTTTTAAAGACATTTAACATCATGATGATTTTTTGTTCTATGTAAATATGGCCCGGTCTCACCAACTCCGATTAAGCTAATCGGTCGATTAAGTGTCAACCGTAATTGGTCAATTCTACTGAACAGCAAATGCGATTGGTCAGTTCCAATGTAACAATCGACCGATAAGGTTAAGGGCTGCCGCACACACCTTCCGTAACAGTAACCATAAGACGTACCATAAGAATTAGCAAATCACAGTCGAGAATTTTTTTGAACTCTTAATTCTGATTGGCTGATACTTACGGTACGGCTTATGGTTACTGTTACAGAAAGTGTGTGCGACAGCACTAATCGGAGTTGGTGAGATCGGCCCTATGTTTTTCAATTTATTGCATATGATAGATTTTAGATACATTTCATTTTGCAGAATTCTTTCAGAATTGTTACACATGAGATTAAAACTCATGGAAGGTTGAAACATTTCTGAAAATTTTCCGCAATAATCGGTGCTATATAGGAACTATGGGAAGATGCCAATGTGTGTAATACGGGTTCTATAATCTCATAAAAAATTTTTTTACTTTATTATTTTTACCTAACATATCAAATATCATCACGTCTTTTATTAATAAACCCATTTTTATAACCGGATATAGATGCTTAAACAAATTAAGTTCCCTCATAAAAGTACATACTTACACAAGGATAAACGGAATAAATTTTCAATTCAAAACGTCCATAAAATAAATTGCATCGATTGCGAGGTTTTGTGGAACTGATAATGAGGGAATTTGGAACTCGTGTAAATAAACACAGAGATAACATTAAGTGATTCGTCGAGATACTCGGTTATTACTCAACACATTTTGAACTATAATCATTCTATTGATCAGGAAGGTATCAAGATTCAAGATATAGAAACTAATTATAATAAAAGGAAAATTTCTGAAATGTTACACATTAAAGAGCAAACAGAGGGTAGTAATTCACAAAGAGATACAGAGAGTCTTAATGCGAGTCTCATTCTTATTTATTAGTCTTATAATTAGTAGCAATAATAAATAAATATTGAGCTCTTTGGTCTGTCCTTATAGCGTTATTTTTCTCATTAGAATTTGTCGTTGTTAACATCTAGATATGATATCTCTGGCTTCATAATTCATATGTAAATTTTATCGTTAATCTCCATTTTAATCTATTTTAATCTTTTAATTGATTTACTGACCAAATTGTCTCTGTTGTAATAGATAAACAACATACAGAAAAATAGATAAATGACATACAGAAATATAATATTTTATTGACTTTAACGATCGATATTCGCTAAACAACGAAGGATTCGAGGACTACCCAGACAACACCCATGCCCAAAACGAGACATAAGATATTCTTAATTTAAATTTAATTATCTCAGATGTAATTTAAATTTAAATTAAGAATCTATATTCATAACATCTAACTTTGACCGATTACTAGCGTTCTCTCTCATATTTATATATATTATTCACACGGTCGTCCTTATTCTTAAATTTATTTTATTAAAGAATTTTGAGTTTGTACGGCATATCTGGAAAATATCCGGTATCTGGCCGGATAATTACCTACCGGATATCCGATCAGATATCAAATATTCGGTGTCACATTCTTTTCAGGTATCCAATATCCGGTAATTTTACGATCCGCGCGCGCGCGCGGTGTATCCCTAATAGATATTGTAAAATTAATAGTTTACAATCATGTATTTTATATTTTATTCTGGTATATTTTGACATAAAAATCTTACAAACAATTAATTTTTTAATAAATATATATTAATATAAATAATGAGCATATAGCCACAGCACAAGATGTTGTAATGAAGTCATATATTAAAAAATTACAATAATAAATAATACGTAGACATTTCGGTCAAGATTTGACCATTATCAGTACAGTAAAATTATAATAAGATGTTCCGTAAAATTAAAAGAATAATAACAATATATCTTAATACTTTAATACACAGTGTAAACAATATTTCTCATAAACTATTAATTTTTCGATATCTGTACTTTAATACTTTTATATGCAGAATAATTAAAAGAATCATATTACGTGACAAAAATTATTATAATTCTATTTAAAAAATTGGCGATGACCATATAGCCTCAAAAAATTAATTTTTTTTGACAATTAATTTTATCAATATTTGTCCCCCTCTAGATTATACAATTTTCGTCTAAAATGTTTTCTCCTAAATTTTATGGATTTTATGATATTTTGACTGTATGATAGTTAAAGTGAGACACTCTTTATAAATGGGAAAGCAAATGAATTGTATTACATTCTATTATTATATGTATATACGATTTATGATATACGTTAATCTACGTTTATCTCGACTATTACTCGACGTAGAAAGTTTTCATTATATAGAATCAAGTGAACGTATGTTATTTAAGTTGTCATTTCTTAGTGTAATTCTCTAATAGTTACTATTTAAAACGTATCCGTAACATCGTGAAACGACATCCTTGTCCTGCTGTTTGTTAATCATAAATTAGTGGCACGAGACCATTCAGTGACTATTTATTGTGATAGCATCAATCTATTAAAATTATGATAGTATGTGAAATTTGTGTGCACAAGAAAAAGATTTTAGTTATAAGAGCGAATATTGATACTTGGTTTGACTGCTGGTGACCTCGATTCTAAATCCCGCAGGCTGTCCTTTCACTTTAAAAGCGTTTCAATGAGCATTCTTTCTCGCACCAGCTTAATACTGAAGACATACGTACTTCATAAAAGAAACCTCAGTTTGTTTCTAGAACGTCGATTAGTGAGTCGTTCGTCGTCGGTGTTTTTAAGTTTCACTTTCATGTAAGTTTTAAAGCAGAGCGTGTCCGTCATGTTTTCTTCATACCATGACGTATTCTCTTCATTTATTTGACATAGTTAAATGGTGTTTTGTTGAGGAAGCAGCTACAGAAAATAAGAAATAATACGGAAATAATATAACAATATGAGTATATATTAATGTGTGTGTGTGTGTAACACAATAAGTATATATATACACATATAGTAAATAATATTAAAAATTAATAGGAAATAATTTAATGTGGAGATGTATACTGCGTTTTCTTAAGAGAATACTGGATATTGTATTTACATAACACAAGTAGAACACAGCATTTACAAGGCGTTAAAAAATGTAAGCGGTTTTTTACTTTAGAAGCGCTGCTTGGACATGCAGTCTCACTTAGATTTCACTTTCGCATCATTGTAACTGAATTTAGTAAACAAATTGATCAATATAAGAAATATATTTAATACTTTAATGCATACAATTCCATATGTATATATATATACATGTCTGTCCTTTTGCAGTTTTTTTTTCATGTTTTTATACCTAATTATGCGTAAATTGGTATCTTAATTTGTGTTTTTGGGACATATATATTATATCTCTTATGTGAAGTTATATACATTTTGATTCTGCATGTCGTGCGTTGAAATAGTTTTTCGAGCTTAAAACGCATTCATGCGGAAACAGAAAAGTAATATCACTTATTAAATTACAATGTACAAGCAATTTAATAATTTTTTATTAAATAATAAGCATCTTTTTTAACAAAATTGTCATACATTAGTGAAATTTAAAAATTATGAATAACGTCTACAAATTAAAGAGTATTTAATATTACATGAAAATTTATATTGATTTCTCCGAAGGAATTTGATGCGCTGAATCCAAATCTGGCCTCAGAATGACGCCATCACGTCAGGATTTTGAGATATTTTAACCTAAAAGTGCAAAAATGGCTGTTTTAGGACATTATTGGAGTTTCCTTCTGGTTGCAGAGAATTTCACCGAAATTCGCCATGTTTTCATTCATTGCTAATGCCAACTTTTCCTGAACTTTACCGTTCACTTCATCAGGGCGAGAAACGCACTGATACTGAGCTGCTTCTCCAGAAAATTCCCTTTATGTGAAGAAGGACGAGGATATGTTGAGGAAAGGGGAGGGGAGGGAATTCTTGGCTTGTCAAGAGAACAATCTTTCATATCCTACTTACATTATAACCTGAGTCTCTGTTCAAATTGTCTGAATGTTTCTGTATTTTTACAGCCTCTCTGTACTTCTTCGGAAAATATGACATCGTTGTAGTAACCATTTTATCGAATAATATTTGATGTCCTGTCTCAACAATGTGTTCTGCCAATGATTGAGTGACATATTCCAGCCTGACATGAATAGCCTGTTGATGTTCTTTCATGCGCATATTGACCATTCTTCCGATTTCACCACCGATGTATACTTTCCCGCAAGAGCAGGGTATTTTCCCAGTATCCGAAAAGGGATTAAAATAAATTGAAAATTTTTAATCTATTTTAATTTATTTGAATCAAAATTCTTGATTCATGCATATGGATAGAAAAGAATTGAATGTGGTAAAATTGAATAATTTTCTATCCATATGGATAGAAAGGAATTGAATCATTTTCTATTCATGTGTAGGATCCTATTCCATTATTTTATATTCTATGTGTTGAATCCTATTCCTATTGCATGGCTTATTTTTTCTCAAAACTTTTTTTCGATTAAAAGGAATACAAATTCTGTAGATTCAATCCCACGTTATGGATTAAAATGAATTGCATGGCTTATTTTCTCCGTAAAACTTTTTTTTGATTGAAAGGAATACAAATTCTGTAGATTCAATTCCAAGTCATGGATTAAAATAGATTCAAGCATTGAATGGATTGAAATGGATTAAAAAAATCAAAAATTTGGATTCAGCAATGACCAAATGAATCTATTTCAATCTTTTTCCGGATACTGGGTTGTATACTCCCTTGGAGGAACTGAGTGGAGATCTTTGATCTTTAGGATTTCTCAAGATTTGCTCAATCTTTCTTGGAAGCTTGAAAATGGTTCGGATGTTGTGTTTGTTCAAAATGCTGCCAATTCGGTCTATTGTTCTTTTTACATATGGGAGAGTAGAAAGACTTCTTGTTCCTTGTTGTGTGTGTGAGTTGTTCTTTGTCCTGTTCTACATGCTTTTTGTATTTATTCCGCTGTAAGGTTTGTTTCAAATGGTGAAGTTCTGTTTGTAGATGTTTTTTATCAGATATACTGAATGCTCTATGTACAAGTGAGTGTATTGTCGACTGTTTTTGTGCTGGGTGGTGGTGTGATTTGGTATGTAAGTATCGGTCAGTGTGTGTTGGCTTCCTGTATATACTTGATGGCCCAGGGTATTGTCAACTTTTTTTGCGACAAAAACATTCAGAAAGGTAAGTTTATCATTCTTTTCTATGTCATGATGAATCAAATATTGGAACGTTGATTGTTGAGAAAGTTTAAGAATTTGTGAAGTTCATCACTACCATTGTTCCTTCATGCGCACGTTGATCTTCAGATTACGGATGTGTTGTCTACATAACGGAACCAAACTTCTGGTTTATTGATCGCCTTACGAAGAGCTTCTCCCTCGAAGTATCCCATGAAGATGTTCCCTGATAGTAAAATATTAGCAATTTGCGCGCAAATTGGCAGCAAACTTGATCAGATTTTGATTACAAAACTATAGCCATCTGTATTCGCATTTAGTTATGGATTTGTCGATGAAGTCTGCTGACATAATCTGATGGTATCGAGAGTATACAGGGCACATAACAGTCATATATAACGAAATATTTTAAAACATGAAAAATCAAACGAAAAGTATGTATAATATAATATTCTATAATTGATTAAAAGGTAAATGTTAAGAAGACTCCCCTCAACCTCAAATTTTGATAAAAATATACTCAATCGATGCGTTTTTGCATGAAACGAAAGAAGCTGGCCGAAAAAAGTGTCGTTCTGCCTCGTGAACCGAGATATTAAGCGTTAAAGTTTGATATTTTAGAGGTTAAGATATCCGTCATCCCCATTCGATACAGCGTGGTATGTATACATTCTGCTTTAATTACACAAATTCACTGCTATAAAAACAATTTCTCTGCTTCACAAACACAAATTCACTACTTTAAAAACACAAATTCACTGCTTTAAAAATATAAATTCACTGTTTTAAGCACACAAATTCTTTGAATTAACATTTAAATCGACCTGATTTCTTATAAGAAATTTTGCGTACATATATATAAATGGTTATATATAATTATACATAATTATATATTTATATATGTGGTGTAAAAACTGGAAACAATCAATATAGTTTTATTGCTAAAATATTATTGATTAGCTTCACATTTCAAAAATACACATGAGAAAGTCATAAAATAGTCAAATAAATATTTGGAAATTCAGAAAACACACTCCGAAAGAGCTTGGGAATCTTTAGATTTGCCTTCGGTTTACATATGCCAATAGGACTCCTGGACAATTTCTTCTTATGAGAAACAAATCCATCTCGTGGCGATGCCGTATATAAAAATGACAGATCTTGTTCGGTTTTTGCTGTCAATTTGCTGTCAGGTTTATATGTCAGCAGGCTCTGTTCGGTTTTTGTCACTAATTTGCTGGCATAGTATGTCAGCAGCGTCATATTTTTGACAGCTGTTTGCTGACAATATCTGATAGTACAAACTCTGTGTACAATTTGTTGCTTTTTTGCAATCAAAAATTGGTAGTAAGCTCTGTTCAAAATCTATCTCCGCAGGCTTTGCTATCAGGGTTTGCAATTACAGGAGAGATGGGAGAGCTCATAACCACTCCAGTCTATTCGTAAAATTGGTCATTGTAGGAAACCATGTAGTCATTAGGCAGTGTTCAATTAAAAGGATGATGTTATTGGGGATATTATGTGAGATTTTAATTATATCTAGAGTTCCTTTTATTGGAATGTGTTTATGGAAAGTGACTCTACATTGAAACTCACCAATATATCTTCAGGATGCAGACGGATTTTTGGATTTTCTTTATGAAATCCGTCGAATTGACGATATGCGATTCAGTCCTCCCTATCAGAGATTGTAATCGCGACCTGGGAAGCGTGAGAGGTCATATGTCGAAGATTTTATGGCGCTGACAATTGGTCTGAGAGAGATATTAAATTTATATAAAATAAATTTAAATTCAGAAGGTGGCTAAAATTTAATAAACACCAACAAAATAAAGCATATAGCCACAACGCTAGATAAAATTTACGCTAGTCAGTTTATTAAATTACAATAAAATAAAATTAATTTTCATATTTTATTGTAATTTAAGGGGATGCTGGAGTGTCCTGTTTTACCATCAATTTTTAAAGACTCTTTTCTCTTAATTGTGTTTATGGATTGAAAAGTCCTTCTCCACAATTAAAGTATCGACAACAACACAGGCTGCCAGCTACAATGTAATGCGAAAAATGAAAGAAAATTAAAAATTGTAGTTTTGTCACCGGCTCCTGCAGTCAACTCGTCACAATATGTGCTGCATATAAGAGTTTCAGATTTTACCCGTTTAAAATAAGTAGCCAGCAGCCTACAGAAAACCTTGAACAACAATCCTATGCTTTTAGAAACGAAGTAGGGGCTTTGGTACAAGAGAAAAGAGTCGCCAAAAATTTCGTTCGTATACTACGAATAAAATTGACGTGAAGCCATGAAACCGTGCAGTATTTTAGTTGATCTCTTTCTAAGAGATGGCGTTGCAATATGTCAGATAAGGACAGATGAATGCGTTTGAGCGAGACACAACGATATAGATAAGTATGAGAAATGGATGAAAGATGTCACTATTATCGAATTTGGAATGTAAAAAAGTCTGTACTATCGACTTTGATTAACTTCGACCGTCACTCCAGCATCCCCTTAAGTTAAAAGTTTAACCCTTGTATTATAAATTTTATCCCTTCATAAATGACAAAAAATAATTAGACATATTTTCCATATAATGTATTTCTTTTTACAATAAATTAATAAGGTAATGATAAATAATAATATAAAGTTACAATGAAATATGTGTGTTACAGCGCCACACCACGATAAATGGCCGAACTTATAGGCGTGGAAAAGTGACATTTTGACCAGTTTTGACGACGAAATTTGTGCACGGTGCCATTTCATTATTATTTGCTGAATTGTGAAAATGTGACTTGTCTCGTACTTATTAAAGTCTTAATTTTCGATAAAAACTAAAGTTATCTTGAAATTTTATACGTGAAAGTGTATATTTCACTCGTTTCAACAGCTGTTAAACCATATGTTTTTGCCAGAATATAGCCTCATTTTACGAGTCTTTTACGACCATTTACTGACTATCAAGGGAGAAAAGGACAGTTTTCATCGATTTTTACAAGTGTTTTAAAGCGAAACCATCGTTTAATTTCATCCAAATTGTCTCTGTTTACAAATGGCATCGTGCGTAAATTAACGTGTCATTCCTCGCTTCTGACGTCACGATTCCAACATGGCCGTCGCGACTACTCAGAGGCCTTAATAAATTGACTTGCGCAAATTTTATCTAACGTTGTGGCTGTATGCTTTATTTTGTTCGTGTTTATTAAATTTATATATTTTTGGCAGACCATATAGTCTTAGTGGAAGATAATTCATAAGTTTTAATATTGCTTTGCTGAAGAGTCCGCTTTTTTCTATTAAAATGCTAGTTTTCCTGTTTGTTTGATCTCTATCAAGCCTTGTATATATTTCATTCGAAAGGAGAGTTCTGTATCCATCTTCGTTCTGTAGTCTGATCATCTATAAACAACCCAACCATTTGAAACAAATATTACAGCGGAACGGATACAATAGAAGAATGTGGACAGGACAATCAGCAAACATAGAAGCGGGACAAAGAACAACTCAGATACACAACAACCACAGAAAGAATTAAACAAAAGAAGCCTCTCTATTCTTTCATGTGTAAAAGGAACAATAGACCGAATCTCGGTAGGATTTTGAAGAAACACAACATCCAAACCATTTTCAAGTCTCCAAGGAAGATCAAGCAAATCTTGAGAAATCCTTAAGATCAAAGACCTCCACTCAGTGAAGTATACAAAATACCTTGCTCTTGCAGGAAAGTATACATCGATGAAACCGAAAGAATGGTCAACGTGCGCATGAAGGAACATCAATGGGATGTTAAGCTGAAACCCGTTATACAATCAGCATTGGCAGAACACAGCGTTGAGACATTAAATACTATTCGATAAAATAGCTACTATAGCTACAACGATGTCATATTTTCTGAGGAAGTACAGAGAGGCTCCAGAAATACAGAAACATCCAGACAATTTCATTAGAGTCTCAGGTTATAATGTAAGTAGGATAAGGAAGATTGCTTTCTAGACAAGCCAAGAATTCCCTCCCCTCCCCTTTCCTCAACATATCCTCGCCCTTCTCTACAGCGTCCATAGAGGAAGTTCTCCGGAGGAGCAGCTCAGTCTCAGGGCGCTCCTCGCTCTGATGAATTGAACGGTAAGTTTCACGAAACGTTGGCATTAGCAATGGATGAAAATATGCAAACCACAGGTTATCTTTCACGGGTATTATCTTCAAAAATACCACTTTCAAAGATACGGATTTTTTAAATCTCTTGATTTATTACAGGCACTTGATTTTGAGGCATTAAGGCTCCTGAGTAGTCGCCGCGGTCATGTTAGAATCATGACGTCAGAAGCGAGACATAACACGTTAATTTATGTTGCATGCCATTTGTAAATAAATACAATTTGGATAAATCTAAATGACGAGATCGCTTTAAAACATTTGTAAAAATTGACGAAAACTGTCCTTTCCTTCCTTGACAGTCGTAAAAGGCGTAAAAGGCTATAAAATAAGCTTATACTCGGGCAGAAACACACGGTCTGACAGCTGTTGAAATGAGTGAAAAATATGCTTCTACATATTAAATTTCAAGATGACTTTAGTTTCCGTCGATAATTACGACTTTGATAAGTACGAGACAAATCACATTTTCACAATTAAGCAAATAATAACGAAATGGTATGCAACACAAATTTCGTCAAAACGTTACTTTTTTACGCCTATAAGTTCAGCCATTTATCGTGGCGAGGCGCTGTAAGCACGATCCCATGTACATACATACATGTGCTTGCCTTTGACGTACCGAGAGTACATGTACACTGCTGTTCATTAATCGAGTCCCTCGAGTGTAGGAGGGTGGAGAAATTACAGTTATGTCAGCCAATCAGATTCTGCTATCAACCTAGTTGATTGCCTAATTGCCTGTTCCTACACTAGTATACATAAAAAGGGATGATCCCGATTGACCACGGCTCGATTGGACACCACCAATCACAGCGACCAGTGCTTAGGAGCTTTGTAGTCTCCAGCGCTGTGAGTGGCTCGTGTCCAATTGAGCCGTGTCCAACTGGGTGCCACCCCATAAAAAGGGACTCAATTAATGAACAACAGTGTACAGCCGGTCACAGAAAGGTTGTAACACTTTTTTTGATGGGTTTCGGAATGCGGCCTACTCACCGAGCGATTGGTTCTTATTTGTGGATCCATGAATAATAGCGTTTTCGGCCCGGCCAGGTTTGCACCAACCTGGGTTGGATCAATGGCGTTTTGTGCTCTCCTATTGGTACAGCGTGTGATGTCAACCAATAGGAAAGATTAATTCAACCAAGGTTGGTGCAAACTAGAAACCCTCTAATCAGAGTCGCGACACGAGAACAGCCAATTTTATTGGTTCGTCATTTTTCAGCAATTCCCGCCAATATTCGAATATCAATATTGGCTGCGTTCGAGAACATCTCTCGGATGCCTCGGATTCATCATCTGTCCTTATTTAACATTTAAGCGGGGAGCACAGACTTTTGCATAACGCATAACACATGAGGCATAAGAAATTAAACCAACCAGAGTTCTCTATTACATGGAAAGGAAAGAAACGGAGAACTTCGATTGGTACATATTCTTATGCATTACGTGTTATGCGTTATGCAAGAGTCTGTGCTCCCCGCTTTAATGTTAAACAAGGACGGATGATACATCCGAGGCATCGGAGGCATTCGAGCGACGTTTCCGAACGTAGCCATTGTAGGAATAGGCGATATTCGTATCGATACGTTAAAAATCGTTCGCAAACTAATCTATTTTGTAAAGAATCAATTTTTCCAACCAAAAGAAGCATAAAATGACAGAAATAGCGTTAATAGCATCTCCCTGAACGCACATTTTTTTCAACATTTGTCGCCCATAATGCTCGACGTTCAACATCACGCTGAAATATTTTCATTATGTAGCCTTTGGCTGCAGAATTATTGCAAAATGGGGCTGCACACCCAACCATTTTGCAATAATTTTTAATAATATTCTAAAAGTCGTACTATAGAAAGACGTATCTTACGGGATCATGACTCACACAAGAACTATGAAGGTTAGAAAGAGACACAATATATTCCTCTCTCTTTCTTGTGATTTTACTGAAACTAGAGACTTTTAATATAAAAAGACCGTAAAAGCGTGTCTCTAACTAGAGTCTCCGTTCCTAGTGTCGCGACTCTGATTAGAGGGTCTCTAGTGCAAACCAGATCGAGCCGAAAACGCTATAAGAATCAATCGCTCGGTGAACAAGTTGCATTCCGAAACCCATCGAAAAATAAGTGTTGCAACCTTTCTGTGACCGGCTGTACATGGACTCGTGCTTGTGTGTGTGAATACCGGTTCGCGATACAGAATCAGGCCGCCGTCTGAGGGTCCGCGCACAAAGATGGTCGCAACTGAGTCGTAGTCGTAAGTCGTTGTCGTAGGTCAACGCACAAGGATTTTACGTATGTCGTTTACGTATATCCTATTGCGCCAGTTGTTTGCGTCAACTGACTCTTTGTCACGGACACTCTTTGTGCGCGGACCCTGATTCTGTATCGCCATCACCAACGCAGAGTTCTTAGCTGAGTACTCAGGAGCCTTAATAAAATAAAACTTTAAACGGCTATAACAAAAAAACTAGTCATTTTCAAGCTTTGTGCCTATGGACACTTTTGATCAGTGAGTTAATCACTATAACACATTAAAGTTTCAGCCAACTTCACTTCTGAAGGCCAAAATCCTATGATTTTATGCGGGGTCCTTTATATATATTTATTAAATTGAAATTATGTCGCGATGTAATAATAATAATAATTCGACGAATTAGAATTATGTCAAGACACAATAAAAATTGTTTTCATTTTAATTTAGACACAATTTTAATATTAAATTATTAATTGTATCAGAGATATAATAAAAATTTGGAATTATTATTACGTCGGGACATAATTTTAATTTGTAGAATTATTATTATGACTTGACATTAGTTCTGGCTTATATATAATAAAATAAAAAATTATTTTATAAAAAATATTTTTTTGATTTTATTCTATTATTTATTACATTTTTCTCAGTTTAAGATTAAAATTATTTATGAATGTAATAAAATTTTTATAAGCAGTAATTGAAAAAATTAAAATAAAATTTACAGTACAATAGATCAATGTTACCTTAGATAATTAAAAAGTCATACCCAATTGTCCTAAAAATTAATCTTTATTTGTCATGTTTAGTTATATATAGAACAGCCATTAAAATTAAACGTACTTGAATATGAATAATTGGTGTGTACGCAGAGATTTCCTCTTTAAAATGATCGTGAAGACCCTGGTTTCACAGTTGCTGCTTTTGTTAGTCTTCTACGACCGTAAGTATATTATTTATTTCGTATGCAATATTCCCAAATAGCACATAATACTGCGTAAATATTGAATAATACTGTGTTACGTCCAAGAGTCCCAGGATTTTTTATTTCAAAAAAAAGTTTTGAAGTAAGGAGAGAGCCACGTAGGAAGAACGTAACTAAGATCCTTGTTGTGATCAACATCCTGGAGCATCTATTGTAAATCGAACGCACCTGTGTAAAACCCCAGATATACATAAGTCAACGTACATACCATACGCAGGATTAGGTAGTAACTAATTAATAAGTTAAAAGTTAAATAAAAAAATAGAAAGTTGAAAATTAATTTTTAGTTTAATTTAGTTAACCCTTGAACACCACCGTGGGTTACGGTAATCCAGTCCGTTTGAAAAAACGCGTGGCGTTTATGAACGATCAGAAGTGTGGAGTGGGAACAAGAAGGGGAAAAACTTTCGCACTAAAAATCTCCCGCCTGGCAACCTCAGCGTGCACGAATCAGTCGAAATAGAACGTCATGAACTTACTGTGTGGGTTACGCCTGTGTGGTTATTACGTTTTTTATTTCGATATCAAATTGTAAGTAAATATACGAACAAGATCAAATTCAAATGCGAATTCAAATCGAAGAATTCATGAAACACACAGACATTCCAGAAAATCAAGATC
>NW_017298640.1:126315-135988 GCF_001594075.2 Trachymyrmex cornetzi | reverse complement strand
GTGCTGAAAACCTTAAATAAATTTATTGCGAAAAATATTATCTCGGCCGGGACTTGAACCCGGATCTCTTGTATTCCGTACGAGCGACCTAAGCCATTAGACCACCGAGGCCTTAGTAATATTCTTCGCAATAATCAGTATATGTAAGAACAATAACGCTTTTTTGCAGACAGGGTGTATAACCAATAATAAGATTTTTTATTTGGACCGACAAGAATTAAACACTAAGTATAAGCGTATTCAGGCCTATGACGGTCAAAGCTAGATCTTTTTTGCCTAAATAATTCCCAGTGAATTATCTATATCCTATATAATGTACATGCACATATATCATATTTTTGTAGTTATTCAAACTGCGCGCCGAAATTTTTCCGGACTTAATCTAACGCAATTAAACTACTGCAATAATATCACAAGTTAAATTAAATTGACAATGTGTTAAAAACCTTAAATAAATTTATTATTATTGCGAAAATATTACCTCGATGGTCTAATGGCTTAGGACGCTCGTACGTAATACAAGAGATCCGGGTTCAAGTCCTGGCCGAAGTAATATTTTCGCAATAAATTTATTTAAGGTTTTTAGCACATTGTCAATTTAATTTAACTTGTGATATTATTGCAGTAGTTTGGGTGGCATCCAGTTGGACACGGCTCAATTGGACACGAGCCACTCACAGCGCTTGAGACTACAAAGCTCCTAAGCACCGGTCGCTGTGATTGGTGGTGTCCAATCGAGCCGTGATCAATCGGGATCACCCCCCTGAATACGCTTATACTTAGTGATAAAGACTTTTGCACTAACTTTATCGTATTACTTGAAAATCACCCAAATTCAACCTTGTCGAATAAATATATTTTTTAGGATAGTTCGTAATAATGTACTTTTTTTCCTAAAATACAACTTAATATGTTTCGATTTCTGTAAATTAAAACCTTGTATCATTTTTTTGGAAAATAACTAATTTATTTAAAAAACGATTTTTTTTTAAATTTTGAAATTTCTTTCTTCCTTTTTTTCAAAATATCTTGGTTTTTGGAAGTTTTATGATATTCTTATCTATATATTCTTTTTCCTTACTGTCTGTGTTGTATCGATTGAAAAAAAGAAGTTAAAATTGATGCATTAGATCCCGAGATAAAAGCAAAAAAAGATTCCAGGGTTATCGTAACCCATGTGTGGTGAAATCAGGTGGCGAAAATAGTGTGGTGTTCAAGAGTTAATTTTAAATGAATTAATTTTTAACTTAATTTAGTTAGTAATAAGATAAAAATGGACTCTTGATTTAATAACAAATTAATATTCAAATAACAGACAATTGAGAGTAATAACTGGGCAGTAATTCGTGCGCTATTATTTAACAATTATATTTGTGGATTACTTACTTCAAATTAAAACAAAATCAGACTTTTCAACTCTATTTAAGCCATCTTCAGCGATGTAAAATAATTTGTTAATTAGTACAAAGCACGTGTGTGAAGTTAGCTCCGCACTTTTCAAATTCTGTAATTTTTTAAATTGTGTTGTGTTGTACTATGTTTGTACCGATTTGTGCCGCAAACCTCAATAACATGAAGCATTTAAAACAAAATACAATTTGCTAGTCATATTAATATTTAGGAACGAAAAACTTCAAACTCCAGTAATTTGCGAACGGTGTGAGATAATCGAATTCTGCGAATTGTACTACTCAAGATCTATGAAATACGCGCATAAAAATATTAAAAAATATGGATTTGCTGAGCTGTCTAAGGCTATATTAGAAAGTATGCCGAATAATAAATCAATCTACTGTGATCAACTTATGCAGAGAAACATAAAATATAGTACATAAATTTTTATAGAGCACGATCTAATAGAATATAACACACAAAAAGAATACCTTCTTGCGGACTTTGCGACGAAAATACTTCAGAAAAATATTTTTATTTTAACGGGTGTTGTAGCTCGATATGGCGATAACAATAATGAACATTATGTAGCATATTCTTATCAAGGTTCGCAATAGATTGAATTCGACGATTTAGTGAAAAACACTAAATATAAAACGAAAGACTTTCAAGTAAATCCCAATTTAATTATTTATATTGCTGAGAAAGGAGATCAAAATATCTTATATTAACATTGATCGCTCGTTTAACAGAGGAAGTAGTTTTGCAATAGTTGTAAACTACTTTAATATGATTGGTCTTACGTTAATTTCTCAATGGATCTAAATGTGTCCATCTAACACAATGTATACTAAAAAATATTATAACAGTCGCACGACTGCTTTCTTCGTTGAATGTGCCATTGTAATGTTAAAAATTAATAAGATAACACTAATGTACGCGCGGACGTTCGCACACACACACACACACGCGCGCGCGCGCGCAGGCACGCACGCACGCACGCAAGCAAGCACGCACGCACGCAAGCACGCACGCACGCAAGCACGCACGCACGCAGACACGCACGCACGCACGCAGACACGCACGCACGCACGCATAGAAACGGTCCTTTTTAAAGCTATTATGGTCTCGTTTACAGCCAGGGTTAAATTAAGGCACTATAAACGTGAGTATTCGCATCCGCCATTTTTACTCCTATTCACTCTCTTGCTCCTTTTCTCAATTCCTTGCTCTCTCTTCATTCCGCCGCTAAACTAAGAAGATTGAAGAGAGAAGAGAGAAGGTTGAAGAGAGAACAAACAGTGGGGAAAGGAGTAAAAATGGTGGATGTGAATACCTATGTTTCTAGTGCTCTAGTTCAATCCGAGTCGGAATGTAAGAACCAACCAACTGCAGTCGAGAGCATTCCCTTGTCAATCGACTGTAACAGGGGAATACTCGACTGCAGTTGGTTGGTTCTTACATTCCGATTTGGATCGAACCCTGGGTGTAAACTAGGCCTATGACGTACAAATCCGATCGAGCAACCTCCCAGCGGTGTACATCGGATAACGCAAATGCCGGCGGTATATGTCAACTTTGAACATTTATAAGGCCAGGAATGGCAGGAATGCCTTGTGCAAAAAAAACAAGTCATCTGGTGACACTTTATCATTTCAAAATGGTGTTAAGTTAGGGTTAAGTTAGGTTTCAGCTCCATCAGACATAACTAGAAAAAATTAAAAAATGACAACTGCTTTATTTATCACCACCATTATCAACAATTTTTATCAACACCATAGGTCGACATAGGTAATCCCTATCTTCTTTATATAAATGCTTCGTAGAGCTTGAGTAGCACAATTCAGCACAACTCGCAAAATTCGATTATCTCACACCATTCGCAAATTACACGAGTTTCAAGTTTTTTGTCCCCAAAAAATCCTAACGACTGATTCATAACTTTGACGATACCGCGAAATCTGTTGGTCTGAGGAAATTTTGCTATAAGTAGAAGTTGTTGTACTGTCGTAGCACAATTCGGCACAACTGAAAAAAATCCAAAAATGCTAAATTTTTTATTTGCCCCTTACCTTTTTTCAAAAATTTTTATGAAAAAGCCTTAAGCTTTTCCTTAAGCCGAGCCTTAAGCTAATCTCGACTTTTTATGCGCGTGCTTTGTAGATCTTGAGTAGCACAATTCAGCATAATTCGCAGAATTCGATTATCTCACACCGTTCGCAAATTACTGGAGTTTGAAGTTTTCCGTTCCTAAATATTAATATGGCTAGCAAATTGTATTTTTTTTTTCGGAAAACGCTTTATATTATTGAGCTGCGGTTTGCGGCACAAATCGGCACAAACGTAGCACAACACGGGTGGGACCCAGTTGGACACGGCTCAATTGGACACGAGCCACTCACAGCGCTTGAGACTACAAAGCTCCTAAGCACCGGTCGCTGGGATTAGTGGTGTCCAATCGAGCCGTGATCAATCGGGATCACCCCTGGCATCCCTCAAGTTGTCTCACCCATGGTTTAAAAATATAAGATATTTCATTGCGCATAATGGCCAGCAGACACTAAATTAAGACAACTAATTAAATATTTGTCCTAAATTAGAACAACCAATTAAATGCTTATCCTAAATTTAGGACAAATTTTTGATTGGTCAAAGAACAGCCATCATGTTAAAGACGACTGCGCATCGTTGGTAATGAAATACCTTGTATTCTTATACCGTCTCATCTATTTTCTTCCACCATGGCTGCGTTCGAGGAGCGCGCTGTCAACGCTATTTGTGTCATACTATCCTTGTTTCACATTTAATGGACGATGAAGATAGAATGACACAAATAGCGCTAATAGCGTCTCCCTGAACCCAGCCCATGAGTGTCGCAACAGGCGAATACCATCTGCTGCTTAAAATATGAAACAAACAACATTTCCGAGGGCAATAATGATGATGATGATGACGTATCTTAAAAATTTGACATTTTGTATCACATATGTCACATTTAATATCTTCGTTTATACAGGGTATGATAGACAACAAAAACAGTTTAGTTATACAATTTAAACCCGAGTTGTCCATTGAGACTATTCAGAATCAATCAACTTCTGAGTATTCTCAATGATCCGATAATCTCGGGTGCTCGCAACTCGCCAGCTCGAATAAAGACACGGGGCCGTCTCGCGCTCGCTACACTTGACGCGAGACACTACCGTATCTCTTGATATCATATCTAAATAGATTGTACTCATAAATAAAAAATGTGTTGCTTTCTAAAATGTTTTTTTAATTTCTAAGTTTTCCTTATCAAGTGTTAATATTATAACGACGAAAATAAAATTTATTTTTTTTATTGTACTTAAAATCATCAAAGTGTCAGTTATAGGGTAACGATTGCTTATTAGAGCTTTCTTTTTCAGTTTATATTTTGTTTGAATACTTAAATGAATATGAATACTCGTAAATATGTATAATCATAGTTTTTTCGTGAATAAATATTTTTGAAAACCCAAAATTTTGAATGAATATATCATTACATTTTTTTTAATGTGAAAATTTTGAATAAATACAATTTATAGCTCAGTTACAAATTTTTGTATTTATCGGGTACACTACGAACTGCAACGTTCATGAAACGTTGGCATTTCTAGAATTGATATAGATAACCTGTGAAGCACAGCTTCTATACAGAAAGTACCCGTGGAAACCTTAAAAATATTAACATCTTTTTCTGTATTTTAACGTATCTAAAACTTGTTAAAATTAAATAGGAGGCGTTGGTTGTATTCTTTTGTAAGAGATAAAAGCATTTTTTAAGATAAAATTATGTTAATAAAAAACATGACAGGCTTCATAGATTTTTCCATTTATATCCAACGATTAAAAATTGATATAAAAATAAAATTCACAGATGCAACAAGCCTGATTATACCAGAAGAGCTTCCGACCATTCTAAGTTTGATTTATTCCAATATATCGCCAATCAAAAAAGTTAAGTATATCATATGTTAAGAATATAACTTTATCTTATTACATAATCCTTGTTAACTTATATCGATATTTTGTTATGAAATCTACAGGAACTGATTCCAGATTTGGCGTGGGTTTTCGATTAGGTGAACATGCGGATTTTCAAATTCTTATTGAACTAGGACCTCAGACCGAGACAGATCCGATAGGTACATCCAACGATGCCAAAAGGCGACGAGATGTAAGAATTTGCGTAATTTGTACACTAATGCCCATTTCCACCAATATAGATTAACTTTAATCTCGGTTCAACTTACTCTTCGTCTTTTTCTAATCTTTAGAACTAGAAAAAGACAAAGAGTAAGTTGAACCGAGATTAAAGATGATCTGCGTTGGTGGAAACGGACCTAAACCGTCACATATTTAATAAAAAATTTTTTTGATAAATAGGCGATGATAAATGCTGCGATGAAGGGAGAGCTAGGACCATTGGCACAAACGGTAGCTAAATATCAAATAAACCGTAAAATCCAAAAAGAAATGGATGAACTCAAAATAATAGAGGAGAAGATTAAAAAGATTAAAATGGAGAATATAAAGGCTCATGATGTAAGTAAGAAATTTATACAAAATGAGCCAAAGAAAATTTAAAGGGTAAAAAGCTAAGAAACTTTTCAATTAATTTTCATGACATCAAAATATAGAACATAATGTGCCATTTACATATCATCTTATTAAGTTCATCAATATGAATTGCGTTGATTGGCGGATGGCGAATGGTGTTGTAGATTGTGACTGGGCACTGGACAGCCACTATTGTATAACCTCATTAATGTCATTTAGTAAACATGAAAAATTGAAGTGATAAACAATGTGCATGTTTGTTATAAAATCCTATTACTGCGCCATAGTTGTTCGTAGAGCGTTTTGTTAGCCCGGATCCTCATACGGGCAACAGCGCTTTGACACCGAACGCTGATTGGTGAAAAACGGGTGGTGGGAGTAAATTTTACCCCCACAACCGGCTTTTCACCAATCAGTGCTCTGTGTCAAAGCGCCGGTGTCTGTATGAGGATCCAGCCTTACGTATCACTTTCATCTTTGTCACGATTTTATATCAATAGGCTATTTCAGAGATTTGTTACGCCTGGGTGCAGAGTGTTTTACCACCGTCTTTTTCTAATAAAAAAAAATGATCTGTACCAACTTTCATTAAATTCAAATGAAGCCTACATCACGGCTATAATCAATATGAAAATCGATTCTACGATTACCATCATGTCTGTATTCATAGGGCGGTATTCATAGTCCGTTCTTATTTCAAGACTGTCTTAAGTAATGTCCATAGACATATAAGATAGACCCAGCATCTGTACACTTTCCTATAGTATATACTGGATTCGGCAGAACGGTGCGAGAGGCAAAATACAGCCTCTGTAGAAGCTTGTACAGTGTAAACAATTGATGACAACAGAGAAAAATATCAGGGCGTACCTCGTCTCAAACCCAAGCCTGGTCGTTCCTCCGAATTGATAGACTTCCGTTCTGCCACTGAGCCACACAGCCCTGACGCTGGTAGCTTCTCTGTTGTGCCTATTTCCTCTAAATTTCTTACAATAGATACCTATAGGATTTACGCAGCATGTATATATAGGATGACATAGGAAATTTAGTACGAAATGTTGGAATTTCAAGAATGGATCTAGACACGGAGAAAACCCGCCAAATGCATAATCTTTATATAGAAAGCACCCGTGGAAACCATAAGAATATTAAACTAAAATATATATATAAACACCCTGTTAAATTCATAATGTGAAATTATATTCAGTTTGATACTGCGATTTATCAAAATTGGGGTTCTTCTTAACATTTACCTTTGTCACTAATCATCGACACATATAGAGTCTCTTTCACCAACCTCGGTTAACCCACACAGCAAAACTTGATCCTAGGTATATATGTTGAGGGATTTTCAAACATCCAGAGTACGTACCTGAAAAAACTTAGGAGGTATTTAGAATAAATTGAGGATATTTATTCGCTTATTCTACCATAGGACATCATCATTTAGGTATTATTAGGATGTTTCTGGATGACCAAATTTTATCTTGTCTTTATCCAGTGGATGTCCTAAAATGTCTTTTAGGATGTTAAACTTTTGTAAAAAAATATTGCTGAGCACTACTGCGCAATGCACAGTAGTATTTTTTTACAAAGATATATCCATGTCTCGAAATGTGATACAAAATAATACACATATATTAATAATAATAATAATACACATATATTAATAATAAAAATACTATATTATTATTACTATTTTTTTAAATATTATTATTAATATTTGATAAAAATATTTTTAATTATTAATTTAAAATTATTCTAAAAAGAAAGTTTTAATTCATTATTTAAATTGAGGGAGATTTATCAGTTCCATTCGTATAGTATATTTAAAAGTAAGAACGCTCCTGAGATGAAGCGGTACGCGTGTTGTTTACAAGCATCCGACGATTCGTTGCTAGGCAATGCGCGGCAAGAGGGGAATAGTGGGCGTCGCCAACGAAATCGAATCGAAATGTACAACTAAAGCTGGAAACACAATAGACACAGGCAATAGGCACAGGCAATAGGGAATAACGAGCCGTCCAATCAGAGCTTTGGGGTATAAGTTCGATATTATATCTCAGAGTTCTGATTGGATGGCTCGTTATTCTCTGTTGCCTGTGCCTATTACCTGTGTCTATTGTGTTTCCAGCTTTAATCCCAGCTCTGATTTACATGAAGACCGCAGCTACCCAGTGAGAAATGACAATGGAATCGACGTCGAATCGATGTCGATTCGAAATCGAAATCATCGAATTGACGTCAAATCGACGTCGATTCGACGTCGATTTCATTGTCATTTCTCACTGGGTACTACCACATTATAGTAATTTTAAATATAAAATTTTCTCCGTGTAGTCAGAACTTAACTTATTCTTAAGACCGCCTTAAGTACGATCTTAAGATGTCCTCTAAATTCATAGTCGAAAAATAAGACGGTACTTGAGTAAAATCTCAAGTTAAAGCTTATCGAAGACGATCTTATTTCAAAACGTCTTGAACGGTCTTGACATGATTCATAAACACATTTTGTTTAAAATAAGCATAGACTTAAGATTATCTTCTTAGTTACGAATTCAGTCATAAAACATCTTATTTGACATATATATATAATAAATAAGGCGATCTTTGCCAAGACGTGTTCGAGGTGAACTTAGGCAAAATTGATAAATGTTAAGAGGACCTCGTTCACTTCAAATTTTTATAAAAATACACTGAATCGTTGCGTTTTCGCGTAAAAATAAATATTTGATAAAATGAAAAAATGTCGCTCTGTCCCGCGAACCGAGATATAAACATTAAATTTGACGACTATTGAGGTTAGGAAATCTGTCATACTTAAATGTATTGATATGATCATGCGTTGTCGATCACGGTGCAAGTTTTTGTAGGCAGACAAGATATTTCTCTACTGCAGACTCTTATTTGATTGTATTGAAAATTGGTATATTTAATAAAGCAATTAAATAAAAATCCTTGACTCGCTGTCCAAAATGTTGTTGGTAATGCAAACTTGTGACCTAAATTTAAGTAAACCGGGAAATGTTTTGAGATCGAGATTTAACCGATCATAAATGAATATAATTTTTGTAAATTTTGCCTATACATATCAATGCCATATCTGAAGATTTTTTATATGACATTTTATGTTTCACATTAAAACAAGCATGTACAAAAAGTCGGAAACGAGAGATTCACGATAGATTAACTTATATTTAAATTATTAGGTAATATTATTAATTTTAATTAACAAATTTAATAATACATTATGAAACATTTGTAACTATTTCCAAAATTTATAGGAATTTGGACAACGACAAAGTCGCGTTTATTATAGTTACAGCATCTATTTTAAAGAAATGCTGGGATTTAAACTTTAATTCATATAAAAAAAATTAAAAAGGTATTAATTTTAAATAACTTAAGCTTCTATACTTTAAAACAAATCTGCTTTAAAAACACAAATTCACTGCTTTAAAAATACAAATTATTTTCTTATATTGTTTTTAAGGGGTTACACCACTTTGACTGCCTAAAAATCATAAGTAACTTTTGGTAATTTTTTTAAGGAAAATAATGAAAGTGATGAAAAATTTGTTTTAAGGCTTTTATAGAACAAGTTTTTACATGGAAAAAAAGATTCGGCTATAGCAGGCAAAGATATTCAGTTAGTTGAGTTTCAGTTGGAGCAATACATAGTCTGTTCTCATTAACT
>NW_017298640.1:123492-125351 GCF_001594075.2 Trachymyrmex cornetzi | reverse complement strand
CTCCAGAAAACAGAAAATTTCGGTTGTTGTAACCGAAATTCAATTATACGAACCGAATCTTTTTTTCCGTGTAGCTATAAAATTATATATTTTTCATCTCTTTTTTAATGAAAAATGGCGACACTAGAGTCATTGTACTGAATGTCGTTTTGCTGCGACCGTTAAATCGGCGCAGATCTCGGAAACTGTTCATCCGATTTACTTGAAATTTATACAGAATCTTCTTTTTGGTATAATCTAAAGAAATACATACGGATATTTCGAAATATTGATTTTTACAAAAATGGCGAACCTTTAAAAAAAAAGTTTTATTTTTGGTCAAAAAATTTCGTCAAAAAAAGTTAATAAAAAAATTTTTTTTAACATATCGCAAAATCCGTATAATTTTATAGTTAAAACTTGTTCTATAAAAAGCCTTAAAACAAATTTTTCATCATTTTCATTGTTTTCCTTGAAAAAATTCCCAAAGTTACTTATGATTTTTAGGCGGTCAAGGTGGTGTAACCTTTTAAGCAGTGAATTTGTGTTTTAAAAATAATGTACCACTGCTGTGACAGATTTCCTAACCTAAATAGTCGTCAACTTTAATAATATATTTCGATTCGCGGAGCAGCGCGACAAATCTCGTATTTTTTTTGTCAAATCTTTATTTTTACGCGAAAACACATTGATTCAGTGTATTTTTATTAAAATTTGAAGTGAGATCTTCTTAACATTAATTACCATCTGCAGTACTCCAGGAAATTAAACTAGAGACAAGACGGACAAGAGTTCTATAAAATCCGCTTCCAATTCTGATAGGAAAATTTCATTGAAATTAATTCCCATTTTGGAACAGCATTTCAGAAAAAATTCAGTTTAACTTCAGCGATTTTTTGTTGAAAAATTCATTTTCAGCAAAATTTGAGTAAAATTTCAGAAAAATTTTAAGAAAAGTTTCCGAAAAGTTTCTACAGAAGTTCAGAGAAATTTCAGTTTAATTTTTGCGATTTTTCAATATGTCAGCTGAAAAATTAACTTTCAGTGAAATTTCAATAAATTTTTAATCAACAATTTTGCTAAAATGTTCCAAACATGGAATAATTTTAGTGAAATTTTTTCACCAGGGAACGCACTTCAAGTTGGAATACATAATCACAGCCTAATCATACAAAAGATAATATAATAACTAACATATTTCGTGAAGTTATACTTCTCAAATGCAGTGTTTCTATTGGAGAATCAAACGGAAATATTACGGAAACAGCCGAATATCAAATAAGTTCAACCTTAGGACCATCTTCGTCAAGACAACTTTAAATCAAACAAGAATTCCTTAGGGAAGAACTTCTTCTCGAACGTCATCTTATTTCGTGACTATGAATTGTTAAGCGGGGAGCACAGACTCTTGCATAACGCATCATAATGCATAAGAATATGTACCAATCGAAGTTCTCCGTTTCTTTCCCTTCCATGTAATAGAGAACTTTGGTTGGTTCAATTTCTTATGCCTCATGTGTTATGCGTTATGGAAGAGACTGTGCTCCCCGCTTAAGTTTTACTCTTAAGTTTTTCTATGTGCCTAGGCCTTTAGCCTAATGGCTGTTCTACAATGTGCTTTTTGTTTCCTGTTTTTTGCTGTTTGTCTCTTACCTTCTTGATCAAAAAGGCAAGAGACAAACATCAAGAAACAGGAAACAAACAGCACATTGTAGAACAGCCATTAGGCTGAGTCCACAACCTCGCTTTAAGAAGCCCTAAGCCGTAAACCTTAAGCCTTAAGTGCCGTATTTCCTATTTCTAAGATGTTCCCGCGCAGTCTTTAGATCTTAATCGTAAGAATTAAGCGAATTGCGCAAAACCCAATTCTTACGGCTTAA
>NW_017298640.1:121072-121779 GCF_001594075.2 Trachymyrmex cornetzi | reverse complement strand
TACGTCTACTGAAGCAGAAGAGCATACTACAGTATGTACGCGATCTGATTGGTTGGCCTTTATTTCTTTCACCGCATTATGCAACGGGAGGCGATAGTATATGTATCTCTTATTTCTATATTATTCCTATCGCTATACTATCGCTATTGCCTGGCATTGTGTTTAGGCCTTTATCCTTGTCAAGTTGAAAAATTTTTCGTGATCTGTATGCTTATATTTAAAAAATGTTACTGTGTAAGCGCCCTCGATATAGCGACGACGATTACATGGACGCACCCATCATCGCTGATTTCGATATTTTCTTCTTCGTTTATTTATTAAATATATTTGCAACAAGCGTAGCACAAACGGACTGCTTATAAAAAACGCGTCTTCGATAACACATACGTCTTAACGCTTAAAGACCCGTCTACAATACACGGAGTAAGAAGTAAGAGTAAGAAATTGACCAATCACAGTCGATTATTCTTCTCACATTCGACTGTGATTGGTTAATTTCTTACTCTTACTTCTTACTCCGTGTATTGTAGACGAATCCTTAGTTTTGCATTGTGGATTACAGTCTTTAAAATTACTTAAAGACTACTGTTTTACGACTTATGGTACGTTTCCACTGAGCGCGTCACGCGTCGCGTCGTCCATCACGTCACGACGCGACGCGAAAAAGAGAAAGAGAGGGGTTGTGTACACATATAAACTTCACTCTT
>NW_017298640.1:119874-120455 GCF_001594075.2 Trachymyrmex cornetzi | reverse complement strand
ATCAAAGATGTCGCCACTATTATCGAAATTGGAATTAAAAAAGTCTGTACTATCGACCTTGATTGAGTTGGGTAATCGGTTTAGCATCCCCTTAAAGACAACGGTTTATTCTTAAAAGCGAGGTTGTGGACCCAGCCTTAAGGGCCATGGCACACAAAAAACTTAAGGCAGTAAGAAGTAAGCAGTAAGGAAATTAACATGTTGGATTGGCTACTGCTTACGTTATGGCTTTACCGATTCTACTGTGGTTGGTCAATTTTCATACTTCTTACGTTTTACTGCTTAAGTTTTTTGTGTGCCCTACTCTTCTTTCGCAGCTAAGAAGAACAGACCATTGACTCGGTGTCGATCGAGTTAGTAAATTGAAACACTAAAGGCTGCGTTCGGAAACATTACTCGAATGCCTCTGTGTATCGTTTTATCCTTGTTGTTCATCCAATGTTAAATAAGAATAATGCTGGATTCACACTGCATCCGATTTGCGTCGTACGACGCTCTTCAACCAATCAGAAAACAGAATTCCGATGATACGAAGCAAAATCCATCGGAATCCTGTTTTCTGATTGGTTGCAGAGCGTCGT
>NW_017298640.1:110504-118087 GCF_001594075.2 Trachymyrmex cornetzi | reverse complement strand
AATTGACCAATCACAGTCGATTATTCTTCTCACATTCGACTGTAATTGGTCAATTTCTTACTCTTACTTCTTACTCCGTGTATTGTAGACGGGCCTGCACTCTTACTTCTTACTCCGTGTATTGTAGACGGGCCTTAAGGTGATACACAGAGGCATCCGAGGACCCGAGTGGTATGTCCGAACACAGCCAAAGAGATCGAAAGAGATTGCTGTGGTTTTGAAGAGGATTGCACTATTAAATTCAATTTTGACAATATCTTTATTTTTTCAATTTAGATAGATCAAGTTCGTTGAATTCGCTCACACTCGTAAACCGGAATAGTGATCCAAAGCGTGTTCGCCAATTTAATGTGTTATTTCCGTATGTTTTCCCGAATCAGATAGAACAGTACAAAGTTTTTTTAGGCTTCTAATAGTCGATTAGTTAATGCGAATGTTATATTGTAACCTGTAAATTAACTTTCGCAAGTATGGTAAGTCACATTATTCCATACATCGAAATTGTTTGACTTGTAACAAGTATACCGTACTTTTAACTATTAAATGTACCAAGAGAAGTAGCTCTGATAACGATTTTTGTGTAGATTTCTTATTTCAGGTAAAAATGTTTTGGTTTTTTTTAGCCAATGTCATGCATATAAACTTCCATATATGTCTATGGATTTAAACTAATAATGGTTAAAGGCTCTGTCGATTTAAATTAATAATCATTTAATAATACCATTAAGATATTTTATAAATTATAAATTATTGGAAAAGTAATATGGATTTTTCTGAAATGTGAAGTTGTTTCCCCCTCTTCAATAATTTATAAAATAGCGACATATGTACCATTTACGTCTTAAGCTTTATTTGAGCAATAGACACCAAAGTGGCAATATCTCTTGTTGAAAATCTTGATATAACTCTTCATGTAAGTTATTTGCTTATAATATATACGAATAGATTTAAGTGGTTATTGTATTTGACATAGTCAATTTGGTTTGGTGAAGCCATTGCATGAATAAAAGTAACAGAGAAACGTCATTTGACTCAACATATGTCGTAGCAAGTGACTGCATTCTACCTACAATTGCGAAAATATTTGTGTGTGTGTGACATAGGTATTTATTAGATTTAGGGATAGTTATGTTAACACTGAGAAGGATCCAAGACGTAGGATCAAACGGTTGTAAAATAATTTGTCCATTAAAATATAAAATAAATTGCTATCACACAACAATAACTAGTGTCGCCTCTTATTGGTTTGTATATATATATATATATATAAAATCAAGACTTTCTATTGAATTAATTTCAGCAAAGTATTGTAATAATAATGTGCTAAATTGGTATAATATTCATCAAAATGATTAATTAAATACTCATATCATATATATGTTTACATGTATCTCTGAAATTAAGATAATTCAATAGAAAGTTACTAGTTAATACTTGTATCAAGTGCACAATGTAAACTAGGCCACCGGTTCTAATGAATCAGTAGTCTGTTGTCAGTGAATCGGTAGAGTTGACCAGCAACCAACTTCTAAAACTACCGACTACCGACTCATTGTAAAACTGTAATATGACTCAATGTAATATTTGATATCTCATAATATTTATTTTTTACAGTCGGGTACATTAAAGCCCTATTTGACAGCAGTCAGGCGTACACTTACTGCCGCCATGTGCCTGGAGAACTTCTCCTCTCAAATCGTAGAAAAACATAACAAGCCCGAAGTAGAAGTAAGGGCAAGCAAAGAACTGCTTTTAACACCCATCTTGATAAGTAGAAATGACAAGGAGAAAGTCTTGATTGAATCCAGTATAAATAGTATGAGAATAAGTATTGCTGTGAAACAAGCTGATGATCTAGAAAAGATTCTTTGTCATAATTTTACAAGATTCATGACAATGAGGGCTGAACATTTTATGATTCTCAGAAGAAAACCAGTAGAAGTGAATACATAAGTCTATTTGTAAGCTTTTAAGCTGTCATAATTCATAATGTATCATTTATTTTTAGGGTTACGATATTAGTTTTTTAATTACTAATATTCATGTAGAACAAATGTACAAACACAAGATAGTAGATTTTGTTATTCATTTTATGGAAGAAATTGATAGAGAAATAAGTGAAATGAAATTATCAGTTAATGCTAGAGCACGTATATGCGCAGAGGAATTCCTAAAAAGAGTAAGTATCCAAATATACTGCATATCTATTCCCACTTTGTAAATGTTACCTTCAATATTGGGTTTTTTTTTCAGTTTTAATTCATTTATTATCGACTTTCCAAGGTATCTGTTGGAAAGAATTATAATAAAGGATATACAGCGATAGTATTGTCCAACTGGGCCCTACAACTTTTAATAATAAAATTGAAAGACTTTTTAAAGTATTTAGTGATGTGTCCTTATCCACATGTCACTTGGATTATTCTATATTAAATGAATTGATATATAAATTATCAATGTTAATTTTCTTTAAATATTGTTATATAGAAATACAAGCAATATTAAAAGTGAGAACAATTTTACTATTTAATCTTTTATCAGGATTGCTTTTAGATATTTGTTTAACAAAGCTTATATCATCAAACTAATTATTCATATTTAATAAATTGTCAAAGAAGTAGGGCGAGTTTTTTAATTCATCGATTGATCAATCGTATTGTGCGCAAATGTAAGTTTGTTCCATCAAAAGCTGTATTTGTACATAATACGATTGATTAATTGACAAGTTAAAAAACGCCTATCATGATACAAGTAAATAAGGTAAATGCTTGTAACTAAAGAGCAACATTATTCTTTGGGTCGCCTCCTTATATTTCCTCGAAATGCATGTGTAGAAAATGAAAAATTGAAATTTGGTTTGAAAATAAAATAAAATTTGATTTAAAAAATAAAATATCATTTGTTTTATACTTATCCATTATTCATAAAATTTGTATAAAATTTATATGGAGAATACTTTATATTCAATAAAAAATGGAATTTTTCTTTTAAGAACACGATAAAAAGGATGAAAAATGACCAAATTAGTGGTATTCAATTTATAGCTTATATGAGGATATACAGATTTTCATTGAAACAACAATTCATAACTTAGGCCAAGTTTCACAACTCACGGTTAACTCTTAATCGAGGTTCAACTTATTCATTGTTTTTTTCCAATTCTAGAATTGAAAAGAGATGAGAAACAAGTTGAACCTCGGTTAAGAGTTAACTGTGAGTTGTGGAACTGGGTCTAATATCCGTTTCTACCAATATAGATTAATTTTGGTCTCGATTGAACTTGCTCTTCATCTTTTTCTAATTAGGACTAGAAAGGGATGAAGAGCAAATTGAACCAAGATTAAAATTAAACTGCATCGGTAGAAACGGACTTTAGGGTTTCTTTCCAATCTCGGTTAAGTTAACTAAGGTTAGTGAAAGAGATTCTTATCACAGTCAGCAACGAGATACTATCAAAGACAGTCGGCGCTTATGGAAGTTCGTATGCCTGTTAAAATTTAAGGCCATTTTCACCAAGCTCAGTTAACTTAACCAGCCTAGTAACTGTAATGAAATAGAAAGAGATAGAAATAGTTCCATCTCTTTCTATTTCATTACAGTTACTAGGCTGGTTAAGTAAATCGACGATGGTGAAAATGGCCCTAAGAATAATAATAATAAAATAATATCTAAATGAGAGACTCCTTAAATCACAACCGGTAAGACAAAATTCGTAAAAGAGGCAATAGGAGTCAACTTCTAGTTATCAAAATTTCGAGAATTTATTACATTAAAAATATCATACAACACACGGTTGATACACAAGGAACAGTTCCTTTTATAATTTGGCGACTTCTCTGCACAAGTTGATTGTCAAAAGTATTTCGAAATCTAGTAATATTGATAATAGTTTTGACTTAGTACATAAACCAAGTAACATCAAGATAGATCCGGGCCATTGTTTGATTTCGTTGGATGTTATTTCATTATTCACTAATATTCCGATTGATTTGGCTATTGATGCACTAACAAAAACATGGAATTTTATTGCTAATGACTAAATTACTTAAAAATTAATTCTTAAAAGCGGTCAGCTTAGATTCTACTTATTTTTCTTATGACAATCAATTTTATAAACAGACTTATGGTACCCCTATGGGTTCCCCACTTTCGCTGATCATTGCCGACTTGTGGTGCGTTCCGTATCGCGCATGATGTGCATGATGCATCCATTGTCCTTGTTTAATAGCGTTTTCGGCCCGACCGGGTTTGCACCAACCTGGGTTGGATTAATGGCGTTTTGCGTTCTCCTATTGGTAGAGCGTGTGACATCAACCAATAGGAAAGATTAATCCAACCCAGGTTGGTGCAAACCCGATCGGGCCGAAAACGCTATAACATGTGAGCAACAAGGATAAACGACGCATTATGCGCATCATGCGAGAAACGGAACGCACCCTTGGTAATGCGTGACTTGGAAAATTATGTACTGAGTTCCTTGCCATTTTACTATAGATACATTTCATACTATAGATTCACTTCAAATCACTCAGTAAAAAAAATTGTAATAATGATTAAAAATCATTTTAAAGGGAAAGTGTTAAATTTAATTTACAATTAAAGAAATTTGTTATGGCTTTAAAATGCTTTTTCAAATATCGCTTCGCGACCATTCTTCGCGGGGATATGTGAAATTTGAATTTGGTTTTTTAACGCTGATTTTAAAGAACTTTAATTTTGTTGAGAAGCAGCAGACAAACTTCAAGATAGAATAACTTTGTCAAAAATCATTGTATCGAGATTTTCAAAAAAGCATTTTAAAGCTTGAAATCTCTACTTTTCAAATCTCTACTTAAGAACCATATTACTCATACTTCATAAAATTACACAAACATAAATGAAGATGCATCAGATCTCGAAATTTTTTACGAAATTTGCGAAGTTCCACGGAGCCAAGTAAAAATTGTGCACAAATGCGGTTTACAGTTTTTGAAAGAGTAAATCTTTACCTTTAATTTGCTTTTTTGTTGATCTCTGTACGATTTTTTTTACCGAGTTATTCAACGTCGAAGTAAAAACGACTCTTTCGAATTTAATAACTAAAGGCTAAATGCTGTTACATCAAATTATTTTATTTTTATATTTATTTAAAATTACTATTTTAAATAATTTGTTATGGCTTTAAAATTCAAATTTCACTGTACGAAAAAAATCGTAGAGGTCAACAAAAAAGCAAATTAAAGGTAAAGATTCACTCTTTCGAAAGATGTAGATCGCATTTATGTACAATTTTTACTTGGCTCCGTGGAACTTCGCAAATTTCGTAAAAAATTTTGAGATTTGATGCATCTTCATTTATGTTTGTGTAACTTTATGACATATAAGTAATATGGTTTTTTAAAGTACAGGTTTGAAAAGTAGAGACTTCAAGCTTTAAAATGCTTTTTTAAAAATCTCGATACGATGATTTTTGACGAAGTTATTCTATCTCGAAATTTGCCTATTTTTGCAGGGTGGAATAAGTGATCCTTTAATTTCGTTGAGTAGTGTATGTAACATTACTATATATAAACATGCATATAAACATGTTTAAACATTCATAAGCGTATATAATTATTTATGTTTATGAAAGTTTAAACATGTTTATACATATGTGTATATATATTTATATATATTCGTGCTTCAAAAATGTTTATTTTGTTTTTTATGCAATATTTTTTATATTGGATAGCATTAACATGTACAACACATATGAAACGTAAGCCATTAAATCTAAACTATTACAACATAAATAAATACATAATTATACATTTATATAATACACAGCATCCATTGAAACCGAGGGACGTCCATTTCCTCGCGTACCAGGAATGCCGAGCCTGTGGAGAGAACGAAAATTATGAAAATTCTTGATGATATAGCATGAAACAGAGGTTTTGTTTTCGGAAAATATTGCACATACTATTTACATAAATATTCAGTCTATCTACATATAATATAATTCTGTATAATTTGTATTAACAATATGTCGACATTACTTCACAATAATTTATAGTGTGTCCATTGGTGGCTAATACGGTTAGTAATCTGCGGTGCATCGAATTAACTATTGTCTGGCAATAATCAGGATGCTGGTTCAAGTCAGCCCAAGCTAGATGCACTTGTTGCCCTGAGATTTTCAATGAAGTCTGGAGATCTTGGAGGCCAATTTAACTCTATGATGTCTGGGTGATCCTCATATCGAGCTTTGGTAATCTTAATAGTATGGTTTGGACTATTAGCCTCCACTACGACATTCCTAAGGTGATCTTCTTCGTTGTAGTGCTTTTGTACTCTAGGCAGTATGACTCCATGTCTACTGCTCAGTAATGGTAAAATGTTGTTCAACTCGTATCTAGTGTTGTCGGGTTTCCAGACGCGATAACGACTGTCTTTGTCAATTGAGAAAGTTTTCTCGTCGAATATTTTCCTATGTCATATTTCACCTAAGGCAAAACACCAAAATATATCGAAAATTAAACTTGGTAGGCAAAAATATTTTAGACAAAAGTTGTATGTGTGGTTTGAGGGAGAACGTAAGATGGCAACATTAGTTTGATCTTGGATGGCATTGTTAAGGTTGGGGTGAATTCAGGGCATTTTGAATTTTTTGAATGGAACTAGAAATGTCCAAATTTTACGATAATTTATTCGGTAAATTACGGTAAATTAGTCAGTAATTTTTGGAGGCTGGTAAAATAGTAATTTTAAATAAATATAAAAATAAAATAATTTGATATAACAGCATTTAGCCTTTAGTTATTAAATTCAAAACGCTTCATTTATTTCATATTTTCATTTTAATATTACATATTAGTATACAATATAATATATTGTATACCAATATGTAACATTAATATATAATGTTATTTCTTTTAATTATTATATATTGAATATATGACAATTAAAAGATTAGGTATATAGAGTTTTAAACTAAAGAAACTTTAAATAAATTTTTTATTAGGATTCTGAAGAAAAATTAACACATACAGTAATCTTAAACCATTTCGTACACATATTTTGATTTTTTTATTTGTATTTTTATATTTTTTACTTTACAATTAAACTCATAAAACTTTTATTTATTTGCTTGGTATTTTAGCAACAAAGTAAAAACGAAGATACAATCATACATAAAAAATAAAATAATCTATCTGTAATTGCACTACTGCCAGAATATATAAATAGAAATATAGAATAATTTTAAGTAATTCAGTAAAAAGCTAAATTTTAAAATATAAAACAAGGATACATGCTGAGCGAGATTTGATAACTTTAATACTGCGATTACTGCATACTGAGCGAGATTATTGATAATTTTAATACTGCGATTGAGAGTGAATTTTAACTTTTATATATGTTCTCTATATTTGTAATATTTTCACTGTTATTTTAACATTGATAATGATTCAATAGGGATCAAAACGTTTGTTTTTGTTTTGTTGTTTATTGCTGGCAAATTAAAGTTTTATATATTTTTTAACTAAATGATATGTTTATTTATTAACGTTTTCAATTTTTAATTTTTAACGATTATTCTTAGGCTCGTAGCCCTTTCTCTTTCT
>NW_017298640.1:108324-110426 GCF_001594075.2 Trachymyrmex cornetzi | reverse complement strand
TAAACATGTTTTTATTTAATCGCGATGTTTCGAGTTATTTGGCTGTCTAAGTTAAAATGGGTCACCCTGTATAATATAGACATATTCTGCAGTTAAAAACTTTATGCACGAAATGCAAGAGATCCGAGTTCGACTCCCGGCCGAGGTAATATTTTTCGCAATAAGAATTAATTATTTACAGATTTTAATATGTTATTCAACGTTATTAAGATCGTTTCGAAGATGCGAATAAGCATCAAAAATTTGTTAAATTGCCAGTCAATTTAACTCGTGATATTACTGCGGTAGTTTAATAGAGTTAGCGTTTCAAGACCGAAAAATCATTTCGGTGCGCGTTTCTGAGGACTACATACATATAAATTCATATAAGAATCATACAAGCATTAAAATCCAGCTAAACCGTTTAAGGCTTTGATTTCTATAATTTATGTTAAAATTATAACATGTGTTATGTATGTATTGTCTGACTTCCATCTAGATAACAATATGCTCATTCTCAGTCTCACATAGAGTTTAATTTCAACATTGTTGCAATATTTTGTGAAAATATCGATAAAGATCTACAAATTTGCTGAAGATGGTTTGAAGAAAACCGAAATATTCAAATAAGATAGTACCGACAATAATTGTACATTTATATATTATGTAAACATTATAAGATAATTATATTAGGTGTTGAATTTAATTCCTGCCGTTTTTCGTCTCCAAAATCGAATTTTTTTTGAAGGGAAATATCTTAATCAAAGTATTATTAATTAGTAATAAAGTAGAAAATGGAGGAAATTACTTTTATTAAGGTATTCATTCATCTTCCCTTCGAAACAAATCAATTTTGGAGACGAAAAACGGCAGGAATTAAGTCCAACACCTAATATTTGATTGCGCACCAATTTTCGCACTATGTTAATGCTCTTATTGCCCGATATACTTTATTATAATTTTTAATTTTGAGAGCCCGAGTAATATTTAAATTTTACATTAAAAAAAAACAAATTTTATCAAAATTATCAATAAATGACCATTTTACCATCAGTAATTGTCAAATTGAATTCGACGGTAATTTTACATCTCTAAATGGAATTCATATCTTATTGCATATTTTCGTAACTTACCTTGAGAGCTTTCCAAAACATAATACATTTTTTTTTATTAAATACTTTTCGAGTCATAATGCTTGAAGGTTACAATATCATCAGCATTGTCACTATCTAAGGTGTCTAACCAACAACTAAAACCTCTTAAATGTTGTTCAGGATCATGATCTGGATAACATTTGTCATGATCAAGGTCATTGGAGGTTGCTTTTCTTATTTTCATTTTTAAAATGAACTTTTAGTGCAAAATGAAAATAAGAAAAACAAAATCCAATGGCCTTGATCTTGATAAATATCATCCAAATCATCTAAATCATAATTCTGAACAATATTTAAGAAGTTTTAACCTTCAGTTAGACACCTTAGGTGATATTGATACTAGTGGTACTGTAACTTTTAATCACTATACATTGAAAAGTATTTAATGAAAAAATATTTTATTATAGTGTTTTGAAAAAAGCTTTATGAATATAAAGTGATTATGAATATAACGTGATAAGCTATATGAATATGCAATGAAAAATGGAGTATTCTGTTTAAAAATTTAAAGTGCCCTAGCCCTAACCTTAACAAGTACAACACTCAAGATCAAACTAATGATATCATGTTATGTCCTTCTTCAAGCCATATAACTTTTGTCTGAAACATTTTTGTCTATCAGATTCAATTTACGATATATTTCAGTATTCTTGTTAAGGTAAAACACCTTATGTATATATTATAATAAAGTATATAATGTACTGGAATATTATACTGATTGATGTAATGTATAATAACTAGCAGAAATATGTACAATGCACATTTGAAATAAAACAATTTCTATTAATTAAATGATTTTTTATATATAATAAAATAATATGATAAAAAGCTATGTATATAGCAGAAATCATTGCTTGAAAATATTTGCGTACTAACATAATACCAACATTTTGGTCGGTATTCATAGTTGAGTCTTATTTCAAGCCCGTCTTAAGGCCCGTCTACAATACACGGAGTAAGAAGTAAGAG
>NW_017298640.1:97036-108158 GCF_001594075.2 Trachymyrmex cornetzi | reverse complement strand
AAGAATAATCGACTGTGACTGGTCAATTTCTTACTCTTACTTCTTACTCCGTGTATTGTAGACGGGCCTTTAAGTAATGTCTTAAGACTCTAATGCAGACTTCTGATTGGTTCGTGACTCCTTAAGACCGTACTTAAGACGGCCTTGAATATAAGATCTGACTATGAATACCGGCCTTTGAGATCCAAAATGCTTGAATATGATGTGCTGTCATTGGCAGTCACTACCAAAGACGTAGGCCGGTATTCATAGTCGGTTCTTATTTCAAGACCGTCTTAAGTAATGTCTTAAGACCCTAATGCAGCCTTCTGATTGGTTCATGACTTCTTAAGAGTGTACTTAAGACGGTCTTGAATATAAGATCTGACTATGAATACCGGCGTACAGAGAATGGACTGCGCGATCCGTGTGTCAAAATGGTCGATAGGGATGAGAGAGAGGGACCGTGGCAGACGGTCATTTCTATCTCTTTCCATTCAATGGTGTAATGGGAGAGAGAATGAGAGGGGGATTGGCCGTCTCCCACGGATCTCTCTCTCATTATTGTCGATCACATTTGATACACTACTTACACCGTTTTCGGCCCGGCCAGGTTTGCACCAATCAGGATACCTATCATGAAATATGTCGGAATGGATTCGGAATATCAGATATCGGAATTATTCCGTTTTCCCTAGAAAACACAATAGAAATCTAGGAAATAATTGAATGATTCCGATCGGAATCGATTCCGACTTGTTCTATGAGGTTTGTCCGCGTCGCATGCTCCAACGTGCTCCTATATGCTCCTATCATAGCTCCTACTCACTTCAATGTGTTTATTAGAGTGAGTAGGAACTATGGCAGGAGCATGTTGAAGCATGCGACGCGAACAAACCTATGATAGGTACCCTGGGTTGGATTAATGGCGTTTTGTGCTCTCCCATTGGTAGAGCAGCTGACGTCAACCAATAGGAAAGATTAATCCAACCAAGGTTGATGCAAACCCAATCGGGCCGAAAACGCTATTAGATACGGATCGCGCAGTCCATTCTCTATGTCTTTGGTCACTACTCACTGTACTTGTCAGGTGCAGAGTGAATTGGACATCATAGTGATAATATAGGCCTATTCTTTTTGGCTGAACTTTTGCCCCAGTTCATCTTTCTTCCTCTTCTTTCCTCTTGAAGAGAAAAGGAAGAAAGATGAACTAGTGCAAAAATTTAACTAAAAAGAACAGGGGCTCTATTCTTGAAAAGAAACGTATACGAAAGTCTAGGGAAATACCATAGTATACGTAACGTATACTGTAGCATTTCCCTAGACTTTCGTATACGTTTCTTTTCAAGAATAGAGTCCCAGGCCTTATGCTATTGCACGCGTGCATGCATTATGCCGGCATTACCCCGGATCTACAATAGATTTTTAAGCTTTAAGCCATAAGAAATGGACGAATCACAATCAATTATTCTCCTCACATTTGACTGTAGTTGGTCAATTTCTTACGGCTTAAGGCTTAAAACACCTATTGTAGATCCGGACTTACCCCGGATCTATATACAATAGATTTTTTAAGCCTTAAGCCATAAGGAATGGACGAATCACAATTAATTATTCTCCTCGCATTCGATTGTAATTGGTCAATTTCTTACGGCTTAAGGCTTGAAACACCTATTGTGGATTCGGATTTACACAAACATTTTATTATCTGAATATATGTAGAAATTTTTCAATTAGTTTTATCGACTGCTACAAAATGTGAATTTCGTTAGTTTCAGAAATCGAAAGTAAATGTAGGCGGCGTTTGCATCTGAAGGCCCGTCTACAATACACGGAGTAAGAAGTAAGAATAAGAAATTGACCAATCACAGTCGATTATTCTTCTCACATTCGACTGTGATTGGTCAATTTCTTACTCTTACTTCTTACTCCGTGTATTGTAGACGGGCCTTGAAAGCTACTCTATTCGTTATCCGACTAATCCAACTAACAGCAGAAACTGCTTAGTTGTAGAGTAATACGATAAAATTTTTTTTAAATAGTATCGGATGAAAATAAGTTTAACTGGCGGTCTTTCGAGTATTACGAGATATATTTGTCGCAAAACGCTCAAGAGTGGGCTTACTAAGTTTGAGCACGCAGGGCTGAGCTGGATTCTCCTTCACGCATTCCACGAATCGTTGCGTGCGTGCTGCTAATCCGAATCATCGACACGGGATGTTTTTCTCTCGATAATTGAAAATAATCGAGAAGCGATACGTATCAAGTGTATATATATCAATACGAGAGAATGTGCGTCAGATATTAGTGAGTCATTCGTGACGAAATAAAGGTGTTGGTTTCTACGTACTACGTACGGTGAAGATGAGAGAGGGGAGTAGTCGATGAGATGTGTTATTGCGCGCGTCGCATCTGGTCACATCGGGAAGCATTCTGTGGTGAGACAGATAGTTCCGCTTCTCTCTCTCTCTCTCTCTCTCTCTCTCTCTCCCCCTTCCTCTTTATCCCCTCCTCCACCCTTTTCTCTTTCTCTCTCTTGTTTAATTCGCGTGACACAAAGCGCGAAGAATAAGGTAACCAAGTTTGATTCGAGCGACCCAAGAACGTCAAGAGTTATGACAGTGCGCGATTTGCCAGTGTCGATAGAAAGGAAGAGTATCAATGTTATGAAATGTGGTTGCGGGGAATAGTGACGTATTTGGGGTGGTGAAATCTGTAACAATGCGATCCAATCACGGTTTAACTATACCGTTCACTTGTCGATGGAAGATGAAATCCTATTCTGAGCAAGAAACAAGTTGCTTCAACACGGACGAATCGCGCAGTTGACGCGCTCGTCGGTGCGAGTCAAAGAGGTTATCGTGGTTTAAGCGAGCTGGAGTGGACCGGAGCGTGAATGTGTTGCAAGAGGCGAGCACGTTGCCGTCGTCGTCGTCGTCGTGGTCGTCGTCGCCGTCGCCGCCGTCGTACTATGAAAACGACAGTGATGCTCGATCAGGCCGCGTCACTCGACGTAGGACAAAGATTCCCGTGATGTGTCCGCACGAGGTTATCCGGTCAAGGCAAGAAGTAGTGGAAAGAAAGCAGGGCAAAAAGAAGGAAGGAGGTGCCGCCGGTTTGAATACGCCGGCATGTTAGATTGCGGTGGCATAAAGCCCTCGCTCTCTTGCTCCTTGGAAAATGAACTCCATGTTATATACTCTTTATGGGTTCGCAATATTTTTCATGATATTCTGGTCAGGTATGTGGATGGTTCACTTGCTGGCATTGATTGCTGGTCGTTGGAAGTTGCATCGGAAGATGAATCAGGCGCCGAGCTACGAGACACCGCTGCCAGGGGTATCTGTGATAAAACCCCTGATGGGGGTTGACCCAAATCTATTCGGTAACCTCGAGACCTTTTTCACCATGGAGTATCCCCGATATGAGCTCCTGTTTTGTGTCGAGGATGATTCCGATCCCGTGCTGATGCTGGTGCACAAGCTCGTCGAGAAGTATCCGGAAGTCGAGGCCACGCTCTTCGTCGGTGGTTGTAAAGTAGGGGTGAATCCAAAGATCAACAACATGCAGCCGGCGTACGAAGCCGCTAAGTACGAACTCGTGCTGATCAGCGACAGTGGCATACGCATGAAGGAGGACACTCTACTAGATATGGTCTATCATATGACGGATAAAGTGGCTTTGGTTCATCAGATGCCGTTTACCTGTGACCGCGAAGGTTTCGCTGCCGCATACGAAAAGATCTTCTTCGGTACGGTGCAGTCACGGATGTACCTGGCTGCGGATATGCTCAGGATAAACTGTCATACCGGTATGTCAGCACTCCTGAAAAAATTCACATTGGACGAGGTCGGTGGTCTAAAAGCATTCGGCATTTATCTGGCAGAGGATTTTTTTTATGCGAAATCATTGACTGACCGCGGCTGGCGCATCACAGTCTCCTCGCAGCCGGCGCTACAGAACAGTGGCCACTGTGCGGTTGATTCCTTCCAAGCGCGACTACGACGATGGGCTAAATTGAGGGTAGCAATGCTGCCTACCACCATTGTTCTCGAACCGTTGAGTGAATGCCTCGTTCTAGGTGGGTTCGCTTCCTGGGCGGCCAGCGTCTTGTTCGAGTGGGATTCTTTAGTTTTTTATTTGGTACACATACTTTTGTGGTTTATGTTCGATTGGACGTTACTGTGTGTAGTGCAAAACGGTCCGCTGCCTTTTAACAAACTTGAGTTTGTGTGTGGTTGGTTGCTCAGCGAAATCACGAGACCGTACCTTTTCCTTCAGGCTGTCTTGGATCCTCTCATACAGTGGCGTTCACGTGTTTACAAGCTCAAATGGGGTGGCGTCGCTGAGGAAGTTAAGGCGAAAGTCAAATATTAAAAATTCATGCGTGAGTGTATACGTACATGCGTACGTGTCAGCTAGACACAGAAATAAAGCTAGCGTTTTTATTTTTTCTCTTTCCTTTTTTCAACTGATAAGCGCGTATGTATGAGGTGTTTTAATCATCATGAGATATTTTGATCTCTCTTTTAGTTAATCTTTTAATAAAATTGATAGTCTTTTAACTTATAATTGTAATAAATTAAAATTAAAGACAGCGGATATGCTAAGAAATTAAACGAGAATTAACAAATTTTTGTTTTTTTTACATAAAAGAATTTGTCTTGAAAAAATTGTCATTCCCTAGGTTATCAAAATATTGATAATTTGAATAAATTCTATTTAAAACTATACATGTTATCAAAATTATATAAAAAATAAATATCTTTTTTCCTATTGATTTTTTTTTAGAAAGACAGTATCATGTTTTCAAATTCGATGAAATTTTTTAAGTATTAGGTTTGAAAGAGAAATATATATAGTATAGACAAAGCTCTAATGCGTGGTCTACAATGATAGTAGCAATAGTGGATGAGACTGTAAAAGTAACAAATTGACCAATCACAGTTGAATGTGAGAAGAATAATCGACTGTGAGATTGATCAATTTTTTACTCTTACAGTCTCATCCATTACTGATACTGCGATTGTAGACCACGCATTATATTGTGCATTTTTGAATTTTTAAATAACTGTCATTCGATAAACTGGAATTCTTCTGTTGTATGCTCTTTCACTATACATTCGCTACATAATAAAGAGTGCGTTAATTCAGAAAACATATGAAAGGACACATAATGACATTTTAATTTTATATACTATTTAAATAAAAAGTACAGATTGAAAAATTCCAGAATATGGAAAGCTCAATTCCGATCGTTTTGTAATAGGCTTTCTACAATAAGCCATAACCTAAGCTTTAAGTCTTAAGCCATAAAAAATTGGCCAATCACAGTCGAATGTGAGAAGAATAATCGTTTATGATTAATCAATTTATTACAGCTCAAGACTTAAAGATAAAGTTATGGTTTATTGTAGAAAACCCATTATAGAAAGATTTTACTGTTTTACAAATTAATGCTCAGAATACCTCGTTTTAGAACAGAATTTCTCGAGTAAAAATTTTGGATATACATTCTGTGATTTTCAAGTTCTGATATGTTTTTAAAAAACGTTCAAATTTGTTTAATGACAAATCTCTCTTATAAGAGTTGTTATTAAAAAGATGAATTTAATTCAACACTTTACACAATATTATTAGTACCATAATAAATCTGTAAAATAAATAATAAAATACAATTTTTTTGTATTTATCCTGAAACATGGCGGATTAATAAAAAATTGTCTAAACAATATCCGCACTCTTACGTGAGAAATTCTAGCTTAAATTATTATTTCACTTGTAGAATAAATTTTTCAAATTTGTTAATTGGCTAAAGAATAGGACAAAGAATTTCTGAAGACTTGAGAATTTCTCTTTCCACAGCCAATCAACGCATTTGAAATTATCGTATAATAAATAGAGTAATACTTTCTGTGTGTGCAAATCGGTATGCGTTTTAAATTTATTATGAAGACCAATTTGTCTAGCTTTATTGAATATACAACAAATAAGAGATAAAGTCTGTAATAATCGAAGCTGGATCTTAAGCACTTAAATATTTTCATGTGAATACTACAGTCATATGCAATATATGTAGTCACTTGAACTGCGCGCCGAATTGATTTTTCGGACTTAGAAACACAACTTAACTACTGTGGTAATATCACAAATTAAATTGATAAGCAATTTAATAATTTGATACTTAATCAGGCATTCTAGGAATTTCTTAGAGAGATCTCAATATGCTGAAAAACTATAAATTTTATTATGAAAAATATTATCTCGGGAGTCGAATCCAGATCTCTCAGTATCCCGCGTAAGCGTCTTAAGGCCATTCTCCATAAAGCCGGTTCTACATTAGTTACAAGCCGATCGTAAGTTTGTTGCGATAACCAATATGAAGCGTTGATTTCAAAATGCAAGCTTCAGATTGGCCGTCGCTACAAACTTATGATCGGCTTGCAACTAATGTAGAACCGGCTTAAGACGCAAAACGCGAGTTGCAGGTTGCAAAACTAGAAACTAACCTAACGTATTTTAATTATGATATGATTGTAGGACGCAGAACGCAGGACGCGAAAGTTGAAGTCGACCCAACTTTCTGCGTCCTGCGTTCTGCGTCCTACAATCATATCATAATTAAAATACGTTAGGTTAGGTTAGTTTCTAGTTTTGCGACCTGCGACCCGTGTTCTGCATCTTATGTAGAATGGCCTTTAAGTCTCATTTAAACAAGTCGCAGCATGTAAATCGCATTCGTATTCGCATTTACGACAGCCAATCAGAAATACGGTAATTATACTAATGACTAATAGCGTATTCGATTTACTGACTCGACCCGACTCCGAGTCAATGGTCTGTTCTGTTTAGCTGCAAAAGAAGAGCTAAATTATACAAGAAATGCAGCTAAAAAGAACAGACTGTTGATTTGGAGTCGGGTCGAGTCAGTAAATCGAATACGCTATAATTGGTTGTTGCGAATGCGAATGCGTGTTGCAATTCATCTAGATGGGGCTTTAAGCCTTTAGACAACTAAGCAATGGAACTCTCGTACAGAATGCTGAGAGATCCAGGTTCGACTTTCGGCCGAGGTAATATTTTTCGCAATAAATTTATTTACAGATTTTCAGCATGTTAAGATTTTTCTAATAGGATCCCTAATTGAATATCAAATTATTAAATTGCTTATCAATTTAATTTTTGATATTACTACAGTAGTTCAGTTGTGTCTCTAATGGTGCGTTCGGGGAGACGCTATTAGCGTTACTTCTGTCATTCCATCTTTATTGTTTATTAGACGTAAATCAAGGATATAATTACACAAATAGCGCTAATAGCGTCTCCCCGAACGCATCTTTCGTCTAAAAAATCAATTCGACGCGCAGTTCAAATGACTACGTATGTAGTATAATAAGTAAATTCGCATGAGAATATTTAAGCGCTTAAGATCCAGCTTCGACTATTGTTAGCTTTATCTTTTACTAACAAGTAAGCAATATCATCAGCACACACACACACACACACACACACACACACACAAAGCTTAAAACGAAACGGAATCAATTATTTAATTGATTTCTTGATGATTTCATATTATGTAAAATATAATAGAAAAAATCAATAAAACCAATAAATGATATATTAAGACCATATAATGTGAATACACAATCAGTATTCACATAATGTGGTCTTAAATATGGTCTTAATATATCATTTATTGGCTTTATTGGCTTTTTCTATTATAATTTACAAAATATCGAAGTAAAAAAATCGACTAAATCATTGATTCTATTGCGTTTTAAACTTTGCTAATGACATTGCTGAATATAAATTTAAAAAATATTAAAACAAGATAGATATCTGTCAAATATATTTTTTATGTATATAGAGTGTATACATAACAGTATGTATACATCCCAAAATTGCTAATATTTTAAACACATTCTTTGCAATATTCTAAGATGATAAATCTAATATGAAAATTTCGAGGCTAAGAAAGTTTTCAATAGGAGAAAAATTTAAAAATTACGAATGACAGGGCCAGAATTTCGCGCGTTGAAGAATGGAAAAATGATAGGTGTGAACTATAAAGTGCTGAATTTTCTTATCATCAAAGGCATGAAGCTACCTTCGCATCGATTAACTTGCCATCCCTAGCGCGCGAAATACTAACTTTGTCATTCATAATTTTTAAACTTTTCAGATTTAAAAATCATTATAGCTTCGACATTTTCGTATTGGATTTATTGTCTTAAAATATTACAAAAAGTCTGTCTTTAAAGTATGTATCGTCAGTTTTGGGACACCGTTATATATTTGATTATATATTATCGAATATACAGGGTCATCGAAAAGTATCGGATCCCCCTAATATCTTCAGTTAGAATGCATTTTGGAGAAAATGTCCAATAGCAAAGTTGTATGGTTTCAAGCGAGGAGCAAGATGATGGCCTTGACTTTGATCTTGACCATGTCCTTTAAGGTCATTTCAAGGTCAACCTTATTTTTTTAAATGAAACCCCCTACATTTTATTGCATATTTTTATAGCTTATCTCGAGAGCTTTCCAAAACACTATAATAAAACATTTTTTCATTAAGTATTTTTTGAGTTATAAAGATTTGAAATGCATTCTTACTGAAAATATTAGCGGGATCCGACACTTTTTGATTAATGTATTTTCTTTAAACCAATTAATTGGTCTCATTATTCCGCGCACAAAAGTATTAAGGTTAAGATTACTGAAAACTAAATAATATTTTACAAGATATTTTACATTTTGTGTCAAAAAATTGTTAACTTCAGACCTTTATAACTCAAAAAGTACTCAATGAAAAAATGTTTTATTATAGTGTTTTGGAAAGCTCTCGAGATAAGCTATAAAAATATGCAATAAAATGTAGGGGGTTCCATTTAAAAAAATAAGGTTGACCTCGAAATGACCTTAAAGGACATGGTCAAGATCAAAGTCAAGGCCATCTTACTCCTCGCTTGAAACCATACAACTTTGCTATTGGACATTTTCTCCAAAATGCATTCTAACTGAAGATATTAGGGGAGTCCGATACTTTTCGATGACCCTGTATATATGGCGGATTATTCCCTTGGTTCTACGTCAAATGGGCCACACTTTCTCGAAAACTATAATAAAACCAAACGTAACTTATAGGGCAATATAGGGTACCAAAATTTAGGTTGAAGCTCCTAGTTTCCGATGCCATGTAGCGATTTCATGATTTCGTTTGTCTAATCTTCACTATTTTTTGAAAATAAAGTACAATGGTCATTTTCAATGGAATTTTATATGCTGAATGTAAATGTGAAATTAAAATTAACAATGTTTAAATTGCGTGGAAAGTAGCCAAAAAAATCAAGACTGTCATTTTTCGTCATAACTGTTTTCTCTTTGCAAATAAACATTTAGTTTCTACTAGTATCCACTTTTAAAAGATGAAAATAATTATATTATTTTTAAAGAACGTTCTTTTTTTTTATTAATACGGCGTTTTTATGAAATTATGTATTGCAGAATTACATACAGTGTTGGAACAGACCGTTTAAAACTATCTAGTTATAGGTATAAGTATTGTCTGAAAAAAGTATTTAGGTATAAGTATAGATACATTTTTTAATAATTACTTAAGTATAGATACTGATATAAGAAAAAAGTATTCGAAAATTTAGGTACTTTTTAGGTACTTAAATAAAAGGAACAAAAAAGAAAAATGGAGAAGAACGAAAAAATAGAGAAAATAAGAAAAGAAAAAGATATAAGCAGCGTAAAATATACTATATTTTATTAGTTTATTTTAATACATAAAAGAATGTCTCGGTGATGAAAAGTCGAAAACAACAAGCTGCTAATTTTATTTTATATAAATCTACTACTTATGTAGGTACTAAAATATTTGGATTTGGATAATGAAAATTGTAATCGTACGTACGTACGTCATCGCGATGGATTATTGCTAGGAACAGCGTGGCAAACTGGTCACGTGACGCTGTCTTCTTAGGGGTGCGTTCGGAAATCTACTCGTCGGGTAAAATAAAGTTGGGTATGGGTAAACGTAAAACTCGATCTGAGTAGCACGATTTTCCGAACGCATAGGATAAGACTGAGGTAACAACAATGTCTGAATCTAAAATATTAATTCAATAATTAAATCTCCGTTTTCCAAACGATATGGAGAACATGACGTCCCACAACTGAATCAACGAGAGATGCTACGATAGTTTCGTTTTGTTCCATCTTTCGTTCACTTTCGCCCATATTACTTTCCGCTAAAATAGTGGGATGGATTTACTCTGTTAACCTCTGAAAATTCAGAGGTTGAAAAAGTTACTCTAGAGTACAACCCAATGACTTTACTCGATATTTCCGAACGGCGGTTGGTCAGATTTCTACTCCGAGTAAGATTTCCGAACGCACCGTAGGAGATTACTCGTGTAATTTTTCTCCTAGGGGTGCGTTCGGAAATCCTATTCGGAGTAGAAATCTGACCAACCGCCGTTCGGAAATTAACTCGGGTCGTACAAAACTGACTTACCGGTTGCGTTCGGAAATATCGAGTAAAGTCATTGGGTTGTACTCTAGAGCAGGCCTGTCCAACACTTTGCTCGTGAGTCGAAAACGCTTCCCCCTCTCCGTCATCTCAGTAGAGCGAGACGGAGCGAAAATAACAAAGGATAGGCGCCAAGGCTCCGCCTTAATTCAGGTCTGTCCGAGATTCATAGAATAAAGGAGCCAAGGAAGAACCCATTTCTCAATATACAATTATAGTCGCTGTTTTTTATTATGTTTATTATGCTTATGTGATATCCAAAAATTACAATAAAATTTAATCACAAACGTTTCTACTTTTAATTTGATCATCATCAGTGATTTTTACAACAACTTATGATGATTAAAGATCGAACCAGATTAAAGGACCAGATTAAAGGTCGAAATTTTTAAATAGATTTGATTGTAATTTTTATTTTATGTGATTGTATATTTATTTCCGCATAAGGCAACAAGCGTTAGCCCAAAAGCCTTTTAATACTTAAATTACCTATTTGAATATTTTAAAAAAATTGTGCAAATAAACTGTCCCGAAAAAAATGTATTTTATATACAATTGTATTATAAATAATTATATATTGTTAAATTATATTATTAATTC
>NW_017298640.1:89569-96401 GCF_001594075.2 Trachymyrmex cornetzi | reverse complement strand
AGAATTGGAAAGAGTAAGGGCACTAGGAGTCAGGCACAGAAGACGTCGCGCAAATAATACACTTATAAAGAGTGAAACTTCTTTATTCACTAAACGTGCTTACATGTTTCGGCTCACTTTTTGAGCCTTCCTCAGAGCAAACACAAACTAACATATATAAACTAAAAGTTATCCTGTCATGGTGAGCTCCCCTACATCGAGAATTTAAATGCTGGGATGAACCAAAAAAGAAAAAGAAAGGAAAAGTGAAAAAGGGAAAATGTCGAATTAGAAAATATGGAAACTAATTTATCAAAAAACTTTAAGAATATAATTAATTATCCCGCAAATAAGGACGCTCACCACGATTATAAAGCACCATATCGCAAACATTACCATGAATAATTCAAGACCAGGTTCCTGATATGTTGGCCAATCGGTATCAGACACAGTGAATCACTTTTTTTTTATTAGCTAGTATTTTTTATTAGCTAGTATTTTTTCGAGATAACAAATGAAACAACATTAAAACGTTAGTCAATTCCAAAAAAAAAAAAAATGAAAGTTGTAAAGTGATCAGAAATTTCGTCAGAAGGACTCGTTACTGTGCACAAATGACACTGACTGACAAGACGTGACAACTCGAGCTTTTATAGTTTATCTATAATCTGAAGGTAGGCCTTCGGAAGCCCCTCCATATCCGTCTGCAGGTTGAGTCCATGCGTTTGTCTTCTGATGAATGTCATCTCCGAAATCAATCTCTTCCTGTAATGAGGTTCCTTGTCCAATATTGCAACGCTGTCCCAGTCAAAATTATGTCCCTCTTGCAACCGATGTTCCGTTATAACATTGCGACCAGACGTGTTCCATCGGATGTGGTTCTTATGTTCCGTGATTCTTGACTTCACGTTCTTTTTGTGTTTGCTCTGAGGAAGGCTCAAAAAGTGAGCCGAAACATGTAAGCGCGTTTAGTGAATAAAGAAGTTTCACTCTTTATTAGTATATTATTTGCGTGACGTCTTTTGCGCCTGACTCCTAATGTCCTTATTTTTTTCAATTCTCTTATTATTTTTAATTATTATTTAATTATTGAATTATTTTATTTTATTATTTTATTATATCCGCGGCCAGCTATTACCGCAGAAAATAGTATTTTATTTTGGCGGACTGATTCAAACATTGTTGTTACCTCGGTCTTATATCCTGTGCGTTTGGAAAGTCGTGCTATTCTGATCGAGTTTTACGTTTACCCATGCCTACCTTACTCTACCCGACGAGTAGATTTTCGAACGCACCCTATGATGGAAACATAAAAGATGAAAATTTTTTATCCGTATACATATGTACATAAAATTTTTCACTTTTCTCGATTCCGCTCTAAAAAAAATTACTCCGATTGGTCCCAAGTACCAAAGCTTTGTAGAGTTTATTATGGATGCAGGAAAAATCGCAATTTGTCATGTTACAAATTGTTCTTCTCTAATCTGTGTATCCCTACATTCATAATAGACTCTATAGAGCTTTAGTGCTCAGAACCAAAAAAGACTGGCGTCGCGTCATCAGTTTGCCATTCTTTTTCTATGAAGTTCCTTAGTCGCCAATCACTAAATACTAGGAACTAAAATTATATAGGCGCTCGGAAAAAAGTTTTATATAATTATATAATTTCATATTAGTTATATATATTGTGTAAAATTATGTAAAATTAAATATAATTACATATAGAATACGTTCAAATATGGGCATATTTCATATACTCGTATAGGATGTCCCTGACCTATGAGATCACTTCTCATGAGTAGGTAGAGCGAACTAAACTGAATTGGAAAGTCTTTTACCATTTTACAATTTTTACTAATACTTTAGGGGGGAGATATTAATTTCTAAATATCATTAAATAAGCACGTATCGGCACGGACTACCACCATGTATACGCCCATCGGTCGCAGTCGTTTGTAAATGGTAAAGGATTTTTCGATTCAGTTCAGTTCGCTGTACCAGCTCGTGAGAGGCGATCCCGTAGGTCGGAGATATCCTATATATAATTTTATATAATTTTATATAACTAATATGAAATTACACAATTTTGTAAAACTTTTTCTCTCAGGCGGTGAAACAATTGCTTTCATTTAAATGAAAGCACTTGCATAAAGTTAAGAATTAGAGAAGAAAGATGATTACAATAATAAAAAATTAAGTTTCCAAAATGACAAAATAAAATGTATAAGTACCTTTTATTTATGTAAAAACCTAAAAGATACTATACCAAAAAGTAACTAGATACGGATACAGATATCTCCGCCCATAAGGATCTAGGTAATATACTTAGATACAATTAAAGTATCTAGATACGTTCCAACACTGACTAAATATCATTTGTTAACACTGATTTTTAATAGTTTGTTATAATAAAGACAAAAACCTAGCTTTCTGCGTTTATATAAGGTTAAGTCTATCTTTGGATTACTTCTCAAAGCCAGTATTATTTTTTCTTCTTTATATCTTTTCATGTTTTATTGAAAGTGATTTATGTTTCAATTTTTTGTAATTTTTATTCTTTTAATTAAAATCTTTTTCCATTTTTTTGTCCAATCCAATTTTAATTTTTTATTATAATACAAATGCTTTTATAATGCGCGAATTTTAATATTGAAAAGTTGTACCATTTAGACTTGAAAAAGATCTCTTAATAATTAAGTCTTTGTGTTCTACTGGTATAAATGCATGTTGTTTTTATATGTTAGGGATAGCTTTTGCGTTTTCAAATCGACTTCAAAGAGACCTTGCTATATTTTTTATGTTCTTTGTTACTGAAAAATAGAATTTTGGATAAACTTCCGAAAACCAAATCCCTCCGATTTCGATAAAACTTTGCAAAAAGCTTCATTTTAGATCAAAATGAAAGTCCTTAAAGGGATTTTTGATGACTCCCCAAAAAAAGCTACTTTTAAAAATAAAATAATAAAATCAATATTCGCGTGGAAGTCGTGCGCCCCTAAGCAAGGGGGAGATGGGGTGGGAATCAATTCGCGTGGAAGTCGTGCGCCCCTAAGCAGGGGGAGGTGAGGTGGGAGTCGCTTCGCGTGGAAATCGTGCGCTTCTAAGCAGGGAGGGAAGTGGAGTGAGAGTCGTTTTACGTAGAGATTGTGCGCCCCTAAGCAGCGGGGGAGGTGAGGTGGGAGTCGCTTCGCGTGGAAATCGTGCGCCTCTAATCAGGAAGGGAGGTGGGGTGGGAGTTGTCTCGCGTGGAAATCGTATGTCTCTAAGTAGGGGGAGGTGGGGTGGGAGTCGCTTCGCGTGAAAAATCCTATGTCCTTTGGCAGGAGGGAAGTGGGGTAAACCTGCCTTTGTGTGGAAAATCGTATTCCTTTTAGTTCATACAATAAAATTGATAATTTCTTCATTAATATAAACACAACATGCATTTTATTAAAAAAAAATAGCTTAGTCGTCAAAAACCCCTTTAAGAACTTCGATTTTAATCTAAAGTGAAGCTTTTTGTAAAGTTTTATCGAAATCGGAGGGATTCGATTTTCGGAAGTGCACCCAAGCATTCATATTATATTAAAAAATTAAAATTAAATTACGGAAAAGATTAAAAAATTTTAATAAGATTGGAAATAAAAACGTTTATGTTAGAAACATTATTACTTTAAACATTACTTTAACGAAGCGTCACTACGGTCTGAATGTTAAAATGTTGAACTATTATATATATTCATTTAAATGAATTAATTTCAGAAATTATAATTATGTGCTGATACGGACGTTGAAAGAATAGAAAATCATTATGCCCCACAAGTAAGGGGTGTAAGGTATAATAGTATTTAATATTATATATATTGTACTAGAAATAAGACAATATTTCTTAAACTTCTTTTATTAATAACTTTTAACGAATAACGAGCGACGGCTAAAACCTATTGGAAGTCACTCAGGGTCATGAATTTGATAACATATGTCAAGGTCAAAGTTATCAGGGCTGGCTCCCTTGTATTGCAACTATAATTATTGATATTTTTTAAAATTGCTACATAACATCAAAAACTAGAAGCTTCAACCTAAATTTTGATACTTATTGCACGTAGGACGCGTCAACGCGTTATGCCTACTGTATACTGGACGCGATGAGCGATGAACAATGAGTGATATCCAATGAGAGCTCTGCTTTGTATCGTCATGTGAGAAAAAGCAGAGCTTTCATTGGATATCGCCCGTTGCTCATCATTTATTGCGTCGAGTGTGCAGTAAACATTACGCGTGGTAAAAGACGATAATCAACTATAGACGTTCCCAATTAAACTCTTCAGTTATCTCTTGCCACGCGTTGACGCATCCTATGACGTGAAAGTATAGGGTATCTATAAATTATATTTATTTTGATATTAGTCGGGAGGATAGCCCATTTAACGTAGAATGATCCATATACATAAAAAATAGAAAATTTCAAATATTATTCGGGAGAAAATAAACTTGGCCAAATTGATCCGTATAATATGTTGACGCGTCAGCCAATGAAAGAAACGTTTAACACATATTTTTGTTAAGTATGCTCAATATAGTGCAATGCTTTTTATTTTGGCTATTTATTTATATGGTAGAATCTCTCTATTCTATTATTTTCTTTTTAATATTCCCTTGTATATATTTTCTTGAAACACAGTCTTTTATATAGATTCCTTCGATTATTAATTAAAATTTGGTTAGGTTAAAATTGATATTAAAATTGATATTAAATGTTAGCAATAGGAACGGTCACATTTAAGGCCAAATATATCTATTGCTTAAATTGGCCTTGATTATTATCATCGATGAAGTATTACTAGAAACGCTTAATCCGGTGTAAATTTTTGAAACTTTTTCTGTTTTGTTATACTAGAGCACCGACGAGATGCTACTAAAGACGGCCAGTCTTATGGAAGTTCGTGTGAACTGTTAAAATTTAAGTGATTAATAAGAATTTTACTGGACCGTACATTAAAAAATTTAACAATAAAAAATAGAAGTAACGGTCAAAGCTAGATCTTTAAATAATCTGAATTACTATACACAGAGTGTTTCCTCTAACTTGACCATCTAAAATATCTCCGTTGTTTTTAACTCTTTCGCCACTAACGCCGGTTATAGCCGGCATCCACGAAGCAATTTCCGCGGTGATGAACGCCGGCTATAGCCGGTTATAGAACATATAAGTTCGCGAACTTATTTGTGAATAGTAGCGCCCCTGTGACCGTTGCGCAAATTATTTGACAGGAATAAACCACATGATTTGAATCATATTTGTCGGTCTTTTATTTTTGGTAATCAGTTTTGCGTATCATAGAGCAGAGCTGCCCAAGGTCAGTGTTTTTTGGTTTGAAATTGAAATATGTTGGTATTCACGCCCATCACCGTTCCTATTCATTGCTGTTTTGTCGTAATGCGCGATGTTCGGTTTCATGGATGACACTAATCCGAAATCGTTAAAAGTTTTTGACCTGTGTCTTTTACTATATTTACAAGTATTCTGTTACTAATATTATAAAATACTATTATTCATAATATATGTATTTAACCATAAAAATATAAAAAAACAATACTTTTAAACATAATGCAAGACATAGGTCAAAAACTTTTAACGATTTCAAATTAGTGTATAGTTAGTATTAATTACCTTTAATAAATAATTTAGTTGTCGACCAAAAACTTCATTGTTCAATTACTGATCGTTATTCGATTTAAGGGGTTATGCCTACCTGCATGGTCGGAAAAACACGTATTCTTGGGAATTTAAAAAAAAAACTTGAAGTGCTTTTGAAATGAACGTTTATGTTTTCAAATATATGTATTTCGAGGTTAATTCAGTATTTTTTTTATTGCAAAATATCGATAAATAAGGAAGATGTGAGTAATCTCCCAGAAGCAGTTTTTCTAGAAGCATTTTGCGGTGACCACTCTAGCTTTGAGCTGGTTTATCTGAAATCAAAAAGCCTGACAAATTTAGTTAATATATAAGATTATCTAGTGCCCGATCGTTCATTTTTTTGAAAAATTAATTTGCGACAAAATGGCGGCTGTTCAAGTTCGAAGGTACGATTCTTCTATTAAAGTTCGCTCGGTTTTTTATCAATAAAAAAAAATACGCAATGAAAAAAAAGCCACGATCGGGCACTAGATTTTTTAGTATTAAAGAAGTCTACCAAATTTCATTTTGATCGATGCAGCGGTTTTCGAAATATTTTGGTCACCGATTTTAAAAATGCGGTTTTGAGAAAAATGCGTTTGAAGTTTTAAATTAAGTTTACAACCAAATAAGATGCAAATTTTTCAACTCACACGGAGTCGTCTATTCCAGCTAGAATCAAATCCCTTAAATTTTCCCCCAATAGTTCGGACTGTACAAAATTAAAAAAAAAAGCAATTTTACGTAAAATACCTGCTTCAAACGTTCAAACCAGTATATCTTTAAATTCACATAACTTCGTCAATTTTTTTCGAATCGATTTGAAATTTTCAGGGAATATTTTTGAAAGTATGTACTTTAAGAAAATATCAAAATCCAAAATTCGATTTTTTTTTAAGTTTACAGGTAGGCATAACTCTTTAACACATTATTGCTTTATAAATATCTTATTTTAAAGAACAGTCCCTTTTCTTCCAAAAGCATGTCAAGGCGGCATTATTCAGGCGTAAGACGTAAACTGCTTACGTAAAATGCTTAAATAATTCAGATTGAATTATTTAAGCGTTAAAGATCTAGCTCTAACCGTTACGACCATTACTCCTATTTTTTAATAAGTGATTAAAAGTAAAAAATTAATATAGTACTAATTTTATGATTTATTAGAAAACATATGTATATATACAGGGTGGA
>NW_017298640.1:88693-89006 GCF_001594075.2 Trachymyrmex cornetzi | reverse complement strand
TAATTGTTCGAAATTATCCCCCTCCATTTGAATACACAACCCCAGCCTCCGCTGAAAATTTGTGACGGTTGCCAAAAGCACTGATCGGGGTATGTTCGCACAAACAGTGCGGATACGGTCGATCATATCTCCCCTCGTTGTTGGTTGGGCTGCGAACACCTTGTCTTTCAGGAATCCCCACAAGAAAAAATCGAGAGATGTCAGGTCAGGTGAGGGTGGAGGCCACGCTACTGGTCCACCTCGTCCGATCCATCTCTCAGGGTAATGGTGATTGAGGTATTGCCTCACGATCAATGCGTAGTGGGGTGGGGCT
>NW_017298640.1:80527-87914 GCF_001594075.2 Trachymyrmex cornetzi | reverse complement strand
AGCTCGCCAGAGGTCCCACTCCCTATATATATATATATATCTATATATATATATATATATATATTTAAAACTCAATAATATATGATTTTTATTTAAAACTGTAATTTTAGTACTATGGAGTTCGATTGTCGATAGAGATGATTATTGTAGAGAAAAAAATGTAATTTTGCAATAATATATAAAATATTATACCCAGATAGCAAGATTGCTGTCAATTTGCTTGAAACTGCTTTGCTTAAGTTGCCTTCAATATTTAAGAAAATGACTTCCGATTTTGCCTATTAGATCGCTGACTTTTATTGCTACTGATTCTTATGAGCAACTTGACGGTAACACACACACAGTTGCCTTTTTATAAACTGATCATATAATAAGTTGTTAGAAATCACAGAGCAACATGATGGAAGCAGTTTCCGTTTAAAATCTTATTTCCATAAGTTGCCAGTAATCTGGTGGCATTTTAATTGAACGAGCGTTGTCGAACTCTCCAAACGTGAACGAAACGTGATCGAAGTCCTCGCAAGGTTGCCAAGACTCGGGAAATTTTCCGAGATTTAACGAAATTTGATGAATTGATAGGAAAACAGAATTTTAATCGAAATCTATTGAAAATTTTAAACTTTTCTAATATTTAAGGAAAAATATCAGGAAATTTCATAATTTTGTAAATACGAAAGAAAGTTACAACACGATTGTTATGAAATTGTTATAAAACTACATGTTGTGCGTCCTAGAGATTCTCTAACGAATTTCAATAGATTACTTATAGATGTCGCGGTCGCCGGTCACCGGTCGCCGCCCGGCGCATTACAAGTCTATTTTCTGTGGCTGAACTAGTGACATGATGATAATAAGTTAATATATAATTGAAAGTTCCTATTTCTATTAAGTAAATGTGATCTCAATATGATGTGATATTACTTATTGATGCGATATTACTTTATCAAGCTTGTTAAGAGTATATTTCTTTCTAAAAATGTTTATTTACGTCTAAAAATATTTTAATACATTTTAATTTGTTTTTAGTTATATAACTCGCAACATTATATAAATAACGTATTATATATTTGTACTTTTATTATTAAAGTACTTTTATTATTAAAATAAAATAATTTGTTTACACTCCAGTTTGTGTTATTATTTATTAAACATAAAATAAAAAAAAATTGTGTGTGTGGGGAATTTTTTTTCAGGAATTTCGTGTGATTTTTCCTTAGATTTTCAGAAAATTTTCTATTTTTTCAGGAATTTTTCAGAAATTTCTCGTATTTTTTTTCAAGAATTTCCTGAGAAATTTTACTACAAATTCTACGGAAATTATTTTTTTCGACTTGGCAACCCTAAGTTCTCGGTAAGCGTAACAAGCGTACATCTTAAAGTACCACAACATTTCAAACTTTAAAGTATCGGGAGATATTAGCTGCTTTCCATTTACACCGATTCTCAGATAATTCTCACTTGTGACGTCATAACTCAGTTGAATGCGCGTTCCTTTTGCATTCTGACAAGTGAGATTCAACTGAGTTTTTACCCATAATCTGCACAAGATCGAGACCGTGTGCTTTAGTGAGTCTCGTAAACTCACTTCGAAGTGAGGTTATGAACCTGTGTTGACATGTGATAACTTTTTACCAAAGTAAGTAGTGACGTCATTAATCTGGGTATAAAATACTCAGCTCACTTCAGACTCAGTTTCACTTGTGTGTAAATGGAAAGCAACTATTATTTACTCGATAACATTAAAAAAATATATTATGCTTTCATCTCTCTCTCTCTCTTAGAGCCCTTGGGGCTCATTTAAAAAAATTATTTCATTAGAACACAACTAAAAAATCTTTCACTGCTGCCTCTTTTATTCTTTGTCGTTTTTTAAAATCGAGAAATTTAACTCGATGTATCCTTCTGGTGGTGGATTGCACCACCAGAAGGATGTATCCTTCTGGTCCGCATACTGCTTGACGATGCTCCATTTCCATTCAACAGAAATATGGACTAAATATTTTATGAAAACGATTTCCAACAGACTGTAGCAACATTTATGGCAATAAGTTTGCTACAGCGTTTCCACTCGTTTGCTCAAACAACCGTTGTCTGCATAATGCCTCTAGATTGCCCTAAACGAAATTATTATTGCCCTGGTGACAGCAACATGATGGTAATTGAAGAGAAACTTGTGCTAAGCACCTATTTCTTTTCTTATACCAAAAAACGTTTTGTTATCTGGGATACAAGAATGCGCACTTATTTATGCAGCGTTTGTATAATACAAAATCATGAATGTATAAATAATGTATTAGGTGTTAAACTTAATTCTTATCATTTTTTCGTTTCGAAAATCAATTTGTTTCGAAGGGAAGATGAATGAATACCTTAATCAAAGTAATTTCCTCCATTTTCTACTACTTTTTCCCATCTCTCCGGCAACAGGGCAATCCCACGACTGTAGAACGCGGTGTCCATTTTCGAGGCGATCCATTCATCCACTCATTTTTGGACTTCGTTGTAACTGGAGAAGTGTGTGTCCGTAAGTGCGTGTTGCATCGATCGGAAGAGATGATAATCCGACGGTGCCAAGTCTGGAGAGTACGTTGGCTGCGGGAGAATTTCCCATTCAAGCTCTCGAAGTGTCTGCTTCACACTTTTCGCTATATGCGGTCGAGCGTTATCATGCAACAAAATGACTTTGCGTCAATTGTTGGCTACGGATGATCTTTTTTGCATCAATTTGTCACTCAATCAGTATAATTGCTGTTTGTAGCGATCAGCTGTAACGGTTTCATTTGGACCCAAGAGTTCATAATACAGCACACCTTCCTGGTCCCACCAAACGCACAGCAAGGTCTCATGCCCGTGAATATTCCTCTTCGGCGTTGAAGCAGATGGTTGGCCAGGGTCCATCCATGATTTTTTCCGCTTGGAATTATCAAAATAAATCCATTTTTTATCGCCAGTCACGATGCGCCACAAAAAACTCTTTTTTCTTTACTTGGCAAGCAAAGAAGTCGCAATAGTCAAACGATTCGAAATGGCACTTTCTGACAACTCATGTTGTAGTCATCTTCCTTCCTTATGGATCTTTCCCATGGCATGCAAACGTTTTGAGACGGCCTTTGGAGTAACAATTAACTGTTTCGATAACTCTAAAAACGTTTGAGCTGGATTCTCATCAAGCAATTCTTGCAGCTCGACATCTTCAAATTTTTTCGGCTGTCTTTGACGTTCTTTGTCTCTCACATCAAAATCACCGTTTCGGAAGCGTTCATACCAAACTCTATATGTTCTTTCCGATGGAGTTTCGTCGGAAAAACAGCTTATCGCGATTCATTTTCAGTTGATTGGAAAATCTCTTTGGCGTCGAGAAATCTAACTTGTGAGGATTGAATCACTTTCAGCGATGTCTAAACTACAAAAGACATATGACTTCATCGAAACTCGCCAGCGTTGGAGCCAGCACCCTCTAGTAGCGAGCGATAGGAATTAAGTTTAACACCTAATATTATCCAAATTTATGTTATTATTCGCAAATTTATATTAATTGTTGATTATGTCATCGTTCTTCAATTATCTTCAGACTCCTCGGGACGGCTCTATTGATAGTCACAAAAATTTTCCCAGGCCGGCCGTTTTTAATAATATCTCTTCGGTAACCAGAGAGAAACCTGAGAGTAATCATTCTGGCCTTTTTCAAATCTCGTAGGATAATATTCACGATTTTGTGTTTCTTTTCCATGCTATTAGGTAAATATGTTAGACAAAGGCGAACAGTCAACAGGGAATGGAAAGTTACTTTTTAAAAGTAACAAGTTATAGTTACTCGTTACCGAGAGAGAGAGAGTAAAAAAAGTAATTGTTACTAATTACCGATTTTTAAAAGTAATTCGTTACAGTTACCGTTACTTGAGGAAGTAACTTTTCGTTACTTTTCCGTTATTTTTTTTTAAATCTACGACCGCCAATCACAGCGGACGGGCCTAGGGGCTTCTCTAGTCTCAAGTGCTATGCACTGTAAAAAATTATTGTGTAAAATTATAACTATTATAGTGGATAATTTTGAGACTCACTATAATAGTTGTAAACGTCCACACGTTCGTAAATTTGCAATATGCAGATAAAAATAATTTTTTGGTTTGTAACTAAGCAGATTGTGGAAGTACAATTGAGGGGATGGGCGAAACAAAGGTCTAATTATAAAATCTTGATATTAATAAAAATTAAAATAACTTACTATTTTTTTATTATACATAAATGGATACAATATTAAATGAATTTATGTAATGTCTTTAAAAAGTTACATGTTATAAATCGTCTCTATTACGATCAATATTACATGAAAAACTAATTGCCTGAAAAAGGGCCTAAGTAGAATTCTGCCTTTATTCCGCCCATTCCTTCAATTACAATGTGTATATGTAGTTACAGGAACAATAATATGACAATACATTTCGCACTATATATTATTATACATTTAACAGCAATACGCAAAAAATTTCTGTTATATTATATAATATTACTAAAATTTGGATAATTACAGAAAATATTCAAAATATCCTGCTATTTACATAATTTTCAATATAAAATAAGATATATTTATACAATAAAATTTACATAATTTTTATGGACTTACATAATTTCTGTAAAATTGCATGATTTTTTATATATACAGGACTAATCATGTGATCTATTTTACATCTATTATATGTGTAAAGAAATTTTTTTACAATGTAAGTGGCTTGTGTCGTACCGTGTCCAATCATGTGCAAAGTAACGATAAAAGTAACTGTAAAATTCGTTACCGTTATAAAAAAAAATGCAACTTCGTTACAGTTACTAAAGAAAAAAAGTAACGTAGTTACCAGTAAAGTTATCAAAAAAGTAACTTGTAACTGTAACTTCGTTATAAGTAACGAGTTACTTCCATTCCTTGACAATTAAAATTTGATTGTTCATCTTTGTCTAATCAATACGGAAGAGAACCATAAAGTTGTGGACATTATCCTATAAGATTTGATATATGAAAAAAGCCGGGATATCCATTCCTTGGTTTCTCTCTAATTATATACATGTTATGATGTGTCTGATACTGATAGTAACTAATAGTAACAAAACCCAGGTATATACCGGATATTCAAAATAAAATTTTTATAGATTAACATCTTTATAATATATGATGCTTGATGGTAGCATCAAATTATTAAAATTGCTTGTCAATTTAATTCGCGATTACTAGAGTAGTTTTAATTGCGTTTATTTAGTCCGGAAAAACAATTCGGCGCGCAGTTTGAAAAAAGACTACAATTTGGTATATATGCAAGTACATATATAGTATATATTAGTAATTCAAGATTGAATTATTTAAAGCAACGAAGATCCAGCTCCGACCGTAATAGGCAGTTACATTCTAGTATTAATTGAGTTTTTCAAAATAAAATGTTACAAATTTTTATTTTGGAAACACGACATTGAGAAAAATTGTTCAGACAAAAGTCGTAGGGTTTAAAAAGGTATATTTACTGATTTTATCAGTTTGATCTTGGGTGACGTCACCAAGGTCAGGTCAAGGTCACTTCGATTATTTTTAATGGAACATCTAACTTTTTATTCCGGTATCTAATAGCTGATATCGAGAGCTTTTCAAAACACTATAATAAAGTTATTTTTCATTAAGTACTTTTCGAGTTATAAGGCTCGAAAGTTACAATATCGCCGGCATTGCACAAGGTGTCCGACCAATGATTAATACCTCTTGAATGTTGTTCAGGATCATGTCCTGGATAATATTTGTCAAGATCAAAGCTGTTGAAGATTATTTCTTTTATTTTCATTATATTTTTACACTAAAAATTCATTTTTACATAAAAATGAAAATAAGAGGTACAATCTCTATAGATTCAGAGCTTTCTATTCTGCTTATTGTGAATTTCTCGTAGAACCACGTCGAAAATATCTAATATTTTATACGAATGCCGACTATTGTGGAAAATCTTCGTAAAGTCTAATAGGATAATGTTTTTATGAGGAAAGTAATGATATTTAAAACGGGAATTCCTTTTGAAACTGTTCATATGCAAGCAAATCCGGGTTTTACGGATAAATACGAAAATTCGTTGCGGAATTATAGAAACAATAGATATATGTATATCATAAAAGCAAATAGATTCAGAGCTCCCTATTTGGCTTATTGTAAATTTTTCGTAGAAATGCATGACAAAAACTATGGAAATTTCTCATAGAATTTAATAGTAATGCAACCAGTACACACTTTTTCATTTGTATTGAAAATAGATTTTATCCGGTTTAATGCGAAACTGCTGTTTTATGTACCAAGACATTCCTGATACAATTTTTTTATACGATTAATAATAAGTATAGGATTACGAGAAGCCAGGTCTTAATGCTGTGTTATTAAAAAACAAAAGTTTATTATAACAAACGTTTCGACTTCAATTGGGTGGTTTTCAATGTTAAACTTGATACAACTTAAAATTAACTACTCATTTGAAAGACAATAATTAAAGACGAAACATATGATAAGATTTAGACAACAATTATAGTGATATATAAAATTCATCGTTGTGTATCTACCACTATCGTTATGGATGGTTGTGAGCATTATTCAATATATAAACGTGAAAACGGATATAGCATATACTTATTCGGATAAGAACGTGAAAATGTAGATACATTACAATACTTGGTGGTCATCAACGGTTATCTTATAAAGTGACTTTAAAGACGCAGTCGCAAGGGTTCAGAATTACACGCTTAAACTGACCAATGAACCAACTCTGAGTATAGTCAAGACATGTTTTATATATACAGTTTTAATTTTATTCGTTATTTTTATAACCTTTTATTATTAGATATACAATTTTCTATTTCATTTTTTTATAACCGTTCCTTCATAATTGTGAAATTTTGCGTATGAATTGAGAAAATTATTGTAGCTTACAACACGCAGTTATTTTTGTAAATTGTTATTTATACAATCTTTGTTAAATTATGTTTTTAGACTATACTCAGAGTTGGTTCATTTGGTCAATTTAAGTGTGTAATTCTGAACTTTTGCGACTATCGCCTTTAAGATCACTCTATAAGATAACCATTGATGACCACCAAGTGTTGTAATGTATCTACATTTTCACGTTCTTATCCGAATAATTCTGTATCTATGTTTTCACGTTTATTGAATAATGCTCACATCCATAACGATAGTGGTACAATAAGTAATAATTGTATTCGGACTCTCAAATTCAACAAATTAAAAGTATGACTAAATTAGGCTAGTGAGAGTCAAGCAACGTTGAACGGCGCAAAGATAGGTGAAAACCATACTCAGATGTTAGCTTAAAGTCTTCTGTATTTGGACGTTTCGACTCTCTTTGGAGTC
>NW_017298640.1:65276-80391 GCF_001594075.2 Trachymyrmex cornetzi | reverse complement strand
CATGTAAGTCAATTATATTGTATCTTTATTGCTGAGGATGACTCCAAAGAGAGTCGAAACGTCCAAATACAGAAGACTTTAAGCTAACATCTGAGTATGGTTTTCACCTATCTTTGCGCCGTTCAACGTTGCTTGACTCTCACTAGCCTAATTTAGTCATACTTTTGATAGTGGTACATACACAATTTATTTCAAATGAGTAGTTAATTTTAAATTGTATCAAGTTTAACATTGAGAATGACCCAATTAGGGTCGAAACATTTGTTATAATAAACTTTTGTTTTTTAATAACACAGTATTAAGACCTGGCTTGGCTCGTAGCTTTATACTTATTATTAATTTTATAAATTATTTGAATCTTTTTTCTTATATTATTTCTTTATACGATTTTATCTGGCATTTTTAGCAAACATGTATAATACGTATATATACATGTATATACAAAACTAATAAGTTATAAAATTAGCATCATATATTATCAATTTTTTTTACTCTTAATCACTTAAATTTTAACAGTCACGCAACTTTTGTAAGACCAACCGTCTTTAACAGTGTTTCGTCAGTGCCGTAACTAAACCGTCGAGAGATAATCGTTGCAACCGCCTCAACGGATTGAAATCGTCCTTATCTCTTAATCTCTTAGTCTTCGCACAATGTATGGTGGAAATATACGAAAGGTAGCATTCTCTGGAAAATGGATGCGCAGTCGTCGTTCTACTCAACCAATGGGATACATTCTCCAAAATGCACACGAAAGAGTACGATATAGTATATGGATCTATGTTCCTTTGGTTACATTGGTCTTTATAGTTTGCGAGTTTAATTCAATTTAATTCATTTGCGAAGTAAAATTATGCCATGGTGTAGTGCATCTAATTGTCAAAATAGATCTATTAATCCTGCAGCAAAGAACGTAAAGTATTTTATGTTCCCAAAGCCTGAAATTCGACAACTCGAGTGGCTCAATGCGTGCCAATAATAGCAAATAATAAATTAATAAATAAACTCATTATATTATAATAAACTACAATATAATAAAAACAAATTATTATATATAATTATTGTCGCCCTTGATCCCTTGATGAAAATGTAACGCTTTTCGAAGTGTGAATAAAAAGTTTTAACGCTTCTTAAACATTTCATCGATTCCATTGACTCTTAGTCAGTGGTTTTGAATACGGTATTCGTACACGCTCCCCCAATTCTCCCCAAACGCTCTGTAAAGTGTGCCCAAAACACATCTGTTACATTTTCCACACGTGTGTGTGTGTTTTAAATATTTATTTTTCATTAACGTTTTCCAAACGCTCCACAATATTCTGCAAAGAGTGCATGGAGTGATACACACTTCCTAACACTTCATTCATTGGTATTTCATCTACGCTTCCTAAACGTTCCAAAAAGTTTGCGGAACCTCGATATACCAATTGATACGCATCGCTAGTTGCAGCATTGATATATCCAAATATTAACAAAAAAAATATCGATAAAATATAAACAATATCGATAAAAAATTGAAATTTTTATGTAAAACTATAAAAGTATATTACAAAGTTGAAAATTCTATAATGGTTATATTTATATTTAGATCGATATGTTACTTAAAACGTTTCACAAAGGGAAAAATAATCGAGATTAATGGCGTTTTCGGCCCGACCGGGTTTGCACTAACCTGGATTGAATTAATAACGTTTCTTCTACAGGTAGAGCGTGTAATGTTAATTAATAGCAAAGCATTTTTCAACCCAGTGTTGGTGCAAACCGTCGGGTCGAAAACGCTGTAAGTTTCGATGATTGCATAAGAAAGAAGAGAACAAAGCATCAATTCGCAGCAAAAACAAACGAACCAAATATATGAATTTAAAGGACATGAAATCTTCATAGCTTGCATAATATAATTGAGACACATTTATACGTATTAATACCTTACGAAATAATATCTTAAAGAATTCTTTAAAATAATAACTACAAGTCGGGAGTATGATTCTGCAAGCATATACATTGTATATCTACCGCCGGCGTTGGTTATTTACTTAAATATATACTTATTTTTTTATAATATATATACTATAAAAAGATACTTTGTGGATATATTAAGAAAGATATTTTTGTTGAAATAAACATTTACACAAAGATATTTCCATAAAAAAAAGATATTTTATAAATACTAATCTTCGATTGACAGCAAATTTAAAAATAATAATTATTGCAAATGTAAAGTTAACCGATTTTGCGACTTATTTAAATAATATTTCTCGTTCGAGAAAACAAACGTTCGGACGGAACAGGTATGGCTATAATGGTTAAATAACATTTGGCTAGCTTTAATAAAGAGTATTTACAATCTTACGTATCGAAGGTCGATATAGGCACATTCTATATTGATACACTGACAAAATTTTTGTACATAAATATCACCGACAAAATTATCGACGTTTTTTTATCAGTTATCGAATGGAAAAATATCGATATATCGATTATCGAAGCTGTATCGCTCATCTCTATCGCAAAAAGTACACGGAGCATTCAAATATGTTTCGTGTACACTTTCAGGATATAGAAATAAAATTTTTTTATCAATAATATCCTGCTCGTTATTGAAAACACAATAGAATAATACATGTAAAATAACGGCCAAAGACGAGCGAAAAATAAGATATTTTGCTATAATTAAAATCATTTTAATGTTCGATTTACATTAGTCTAGCAAAACTAGTTTCGATCCTACTGAGTCTTCTTCAGTCGCAAAGTATATTACATTAAATAATATATCAATTGATATATTAAAAGTCTTACATTATAAAAAATCGGAATATATCGACTGTAGTATCAATTCAATATATTAAAATATTTAATTTCAACAAAACTCAATAAAATTCCTGTGACACAACAGGGTGAGGATGGAGAGAGGCGGATCATATTCTTTCCGTATATCAAAAGAGCTTCTCATTTTCAATTTTGTGCTAAGCTCCTTGCATTTTGGAGGTGGTATTTCATTGATTATCCCCACCACGCCGTACAGCCAGGATGAGCAATGCTTGTGTATTTCCACTATAGGCGATTTTTAGTGATCGTTTGGTATAATACATGTACTAAGATTATCATTGGTAGATGTTGATAGGATGGAGCTTATTCTGATAACCTGTATGTACAACTATTATGCTAAAATTGTTGATTTTTTTATACGTACAAATATTCGATGCTTTTTTATAAATAATTTCTTACTCGAATGTGATATATAATAGAAGAGACAGAGAAAATAAGACACGAATTAAACGGCTAGTTTCGGCTCTACTACTAATGACCAAACACGCAAGAACGTTCTAGTAAAGTTTAGTACACTTTGGTTGTTATACTTGAATCACGCCAAAAATTGCCTCATAGCACAATGTTCAATAGTTGTCCGTAGTACCAAGACTTCGTAAGAGGCTGACAATATTGTCCAGGATTCAACGATTCCTCCGGATTCGAAGATCCAGAAACAGATCGAGCAGTACGTCTCGGGACCAAAGGATTACTGCTTTTTATGCTCCAAACGATTCGGCAGTCCAAAAACTTCTCAAAATATCTGGCTTGAAGGATCCAAAACCGCTGTTGGATAATTGCATATAAATTTCGAGTTCTTCAACTTCACGAGCGACGCAACCGAGGAATGGATATCTAACTTTTTAAATTTGAGTCACGGACAATTATGGTATAGGCAGATTTGGTTGATATTTTGATATTTTATTCAGACTACTTTGAATTAGGCGATGTCGTATTTCACATCAGAATGAGAAGTGAACTCATGTTCTGATTAGTAATGAAAGCCGGCTAATACCATTGGTGACATTTATATTTCCGAATATCTGCACTGAGAGAAAAAAATAGTACCAGTAACTATAAAAGTATAGTGAAATAGCACCTCAAGAATAAAAAATAGTTGTTGGAAAAAAAGTCTCATAGTTAATTGAAATACAGAAATATAGTTGGAATAAGTGGACAAATTTATTTGACACGACTATGGACGAATAGTTAAGTGGCAAACTATATTTTTATCGTATTAGTACTACATTGAGAATTGTTGCCGCAACTACAAAAGTATGGTGAAATAGCACCTCAACTATTCATAATTAGTTATGGGAAGAAAAATACCGTAGTTAATGGAAATGCACAAATATTGGTAAATACAACCAAATAATATAGTTATTATTACTACACTGAGAATCGTTGCCGCAACTACAAAAATATGGTGAAATAGCACTTCAACTATTCATAATTAATATTTTTATTTTTAGACCGTATATGTGAGAAACACAATCAATACTAGAAATTTAAATGCCTATTACGGTCGAAGCTGGATCTTCGTTGCTTTTTTTTTTATATAATTCAATCTTGAATTACTAATATATACTATATATGTACTTGCATATATATCATATTGTAGTCTTTTTCAAACTGCGCGCCGAATTGTTTTTTCGGACTAAATAAACGCAATTAAAACTACTCTAGTAATCGCGAATTAAATTGACAAGCAATTTAATAATTTGATGCTACTATCAAGCATCATATATTATAAAGATGTTAGTATATTAAAACTGTTAATAAATTTATTGCGAAAAATATTACCCCGGCCGGGACTTGAACCCGGATCTCTTGCATATAGTATATATAGTATATATTAGTAATTCAAGATTGAATTATTTAAAAAAAAAAGCAACGAAGATCCAGCTCTTCGACCGTAATAGGCATTTAAATTTCTAGTATTCATAATCAGTTATGGGAACAAAAATATCATAGTTAATTGAAATGCAGATATTGGCAAAATATAACTAAATAATATAATTAATATTTGTAAACAGTTTTGCGATTATTGCCAATAATATTGTTGCCACAACTATATTTTTATAGTTATTATTATAATAATTTTTTTTTTGAAGATACAATTTTTATTTCTTAATTATTATATCAATATGTACAATTTATTTATATATTTGTTACGCATACAATTTATTTAATTACAATTACGCATTGGATATTTGAAAAAACGCATGGGGTATCGACGGGATTTGAACTTAAGACCTCTAGGGGTGCGTTCCGTTTCTCGCATGATGCGCATAATGCATCGTTGTTGCTCACCAAATGTTAAACAAGGACAATGGATGCATCATGCGCATCATGCGCGATACGGAACGCACCTTAGGTTAGTAACTTACCTACGCTAACGCTGAGCTAATCACACTCGCGCGAATCAAACAAGATTTTTCGCAAGAGTGCATCAAAATCTGTTTCCCTGAATAATTTTACAAATTATTTATATCTTATGTAACACAAGAATAAATTGTATGTAATTAATAATAGTTATGGCAACCATTCAACTTTAGTTGAAACAACTTTAAAGTAGTAAAATGCTATAGTTAATGTTATTTTTCCCATAAAAATCCAACTTTTACTTATTACTTGTCGTAATCATTCATCTTTAGTATCGGTAACTTTTAAAATCGAAAATTGTACCTCCATTTAAAACAATTATAAAATTATTATTGAATTAAGTATAATATAGTTTATTCAGTCAAGTATAATAGTTCTACATACAAAACTTGGATCATTGTCAAATTTATAGTTGGTGTACGACTATGAAATTTTCTCTCAGTGTGCTTTGGTAATATTTTATTTCTTTCTCCGCTAAGAGAAAAATCTTTGACATTTGTAACTATATTATATATTATTATAATTACGATTATTACAGATATAATAGTAATAATAGTAACTATGTGTATAGTTCTAGCAATAAATGTATATAGTTGGCAATCTAAAATGATGCGTCTTTATAAGAGAAATGCGATTGAGTAATTTTCTTCATGTAAACGTTTATGCGGCTGTGCAAGTTTGTGTGGATATACCCTAAATCGCACGTGAAATACATAACAGAGCATATAAACGTATAACATAAAACCGCTAAATCAAGCATCCAGTGTTAAGTTGCCATATTCATTTACATGAGATGCTCATTGTTCAGCGATCGTATGTTATGCTTATGCTCTGTTATGCATTTCACGTGAGACAGATTCAACTATTATTCTTCCCATGATGCTTGTACAACTTTTACCTATTAATTGTCGTAACCATTCAACTTGCGTAGTATTAACTTTAAAAAGTTAAAATATTATAATAACATTAACTACGTTATAATAACATTAACTACGGTTACTGCTACTACAGTTGAAAGGTTGCAACGACTGAGTTGGAACTACAGTTGAATGATTGCAACAACTAATAGGTAAGGGTTACACAAACTCCATGGGAAGAATAATATTCAATATAGAATTTCGCATTTCTAAAGTTATTGCTACAAAAGTTGAATGGTTATGACAACTAATAGTTAAAGATTGTACAAACTTCGTGCGAAAAATAACACTAAAACTTATTGTCATTGAAATGCATATCAAAGTATAAGCATAACAGAATATCGCTAAACCAATAGGCATCCAAAGCTTAAAGTCGTCATATTATTGATTTACACATGATCCTTTTGCTCAACTGTCTTATGTTATGCTTATGCTCTGTTATGCATTTCATATACAATCAGCTTTAAGCGGGGAGCACAGACTCTTACATAATGCATAACATATGAGGCATAAGAAAATGAACCAATCAAAGTCCTTTATTTCCTTCCTTTTTTGTGAAATAAAGGACACTGATTGGTTGATTTTCTATGCTTCATGTTTTATGCGTTGTGCTCCCCGCTTTAAGGGTTTCACACATGAAATGCATAACAGAGCATAAGCATAATATAAAACTGCTGGACCAATGAACATCTAGCATAATGTCGTCATATTGATTTACACAAGATGCTCATTGGTTTAGCGGCCTTATGTTATACTTATACTCTGTTATGCATTTCATGTGCGAAGCCCTTTAGTGTTATACTATGCATGAAGCTTATTTAATCATTACCTATTAGTTCTCATAACTGTTCAACTTTAGTAGTACTAACTTTAAAAAGCCAAAATTAATCTAAAAGCTATAATTAATCTTACTCTTCGCATGAAGCTTGTGTAACCTTTACCTATTTGTTGTAGTAACTATACAACTTTAATAGCAACAACCTTAAAAAGCTAAAACGTTATAGTTAATTTTATTTTTCGCACGAAGCTTGTTCAACCTTTACTTATTAGTTGTGGTAACCATTCAACTGTAGTAGCAACAACTTTATAAAGTTGAAACGCTATAGTTAATGTTATTCTTCGCACGAAGCTTGTTCAACCTTTATCTATTAGTTGTCGTAACCATTCAACTGTAGTAGCAGCAACTTAAAAAATAATAAATTATTATCTTTAGTTGAATCAACTATAGAATTATTTTTGGATTAACTATAATATAGTTAACTCAGCTATATATATTAGTTCTACGTGCAAAACTTGTATAGTTGTCACCTTTATAGTTGTCATAACTATGAATTTTTCTCTCAGTGTGCGAATTCTCGTGATTATACTCCGAACTCGTTAAACCGTTTCTTCGAAACATATCTATAGAAGGCAATATAATAAGATAATACGAAACATCTACTATTTAGAGAAACTTGTTTTTGGGATATTTCTCGTATTATTATTACACGGATGCTTCATAGATGAGCATATATATTTACGGTGCAATAATATTCAATAAATCATAAATCATGTAGAACTATAAATTGTTTCTGTAACACACATAAATATTCCAGTATAGATAATAACAATGGAAGTGCGGTTTTAAATAAAAATCAAGTGTTACATTATATGTATGTTATATGTATCTATAAATACTAGGGTAATAATAAATCATAAAATTAATTTGTTTTATTATAAGCTAATTATTCAAATTTTATCAATCACGCAAATTTCTATTAAATGTTTAGTCTGTTAAATTTTTTTTGTCGTTACTATTGATAATAAAGCATTCTAACGATTTTCTTTTACTAAAGATTGTTAAGTATTAATGTACAAAGTTTTTTAAATTGTATCTATGATTGCGCTGTATAGTGAGTTGAGTGCCAAAATAGATTTTATAAAGTTTTTGATTTATATATACATATTTAATTAAAATTAAAAATTATATTTCAACGTATCGTGGTAAACATAAAGTAAAATAAAAGAAAAATTATAAAATTATACGAGATATGTAACATGTTAAGATTTGAGATTTTCAGAAATTAGTTTTGTATTTTTTTTTTAGTATCTACTATATGCTATTGAAATTATTAATTTCTGTTTTTAATTTTTGTACACGCACATTGCACTTTTCTGTGTTTTTAGTAAATGTGGCAGCATGACTCACTTATGCGTTTCATCAAATCTAATATTTGTAATAGCGATCTGGGTATTTTATATAAAAGTTTGTGTTTTGGAACAACGTGAAGCTGTAAACTGAAATTCTCATTCTGCATTAATCTCTTACAATATATTCACTAAGTGATCTCATGTAAAGTATGTAAAGTGAAAGAGTGAGTGGAAGATAGATCAGTATGTAACATTTTTATCTTTTATCGAAACAAAAATTGATACTGATGAAAAGATTCTAGAATAGAGAAGTTTTGCTAATAATTTTATCAATATGTGAAACTAGTCTAGATTATAAATGTAGAGGTCGATGATACTGTTCTTTTTTGTAGCGATACTACATGGCTGCGTCTTCATCTTTTCATGCATCGTTATGGAAATTCATACTACAGTTAAAAAACGAATTGAGATTGATGCATGCGAATACATCATTTTCGTTATGGATTTGGCAGTTAAATCGTCAGATACAGAATTTGGAAGAGCGTGGCTAATCTTGAATCAGATCGTGGATAAGTATTCCCATTCTTTATACAGATTTACACGTGCACGATCAAAATTTCAATTTATTGCAAATTATATTCTGTATTATATATTTGATTTTTGTATAGATACGTATATATATATGGGTGGGGCATTCTTTGTTAAGTCGGCCATCCAACATTCCAAAATTATACTTGATGTAGAAGAACCATCTTGCACACAAATATAGCTTCAGCCATAAGCTACCGAAAGTCATGTAAACAATTGTAAAATTCAAGATGGCGGATCCAATATGGCATGAAGCAGAAAAAAAGGAAATAAATTAAAAGAGTGTCAGTATTCGTTGAGTTCACTTTAAAGTTTGTTTTGAAGAGTGTCGTGGACCTTGATTATAAATCTGTTGTCAAATTTTAGAAATTTAAAGTGGCGGACATATAAAAGTGCAAAATAGATAAATCGAAAAGCTATGCATTTCACAAAGTTGAGACTGTCTATATAACACGTATATGCACAGGGTGTTGCAGATACATACTAGGCAGTACGACAGGTTGTGCGGCAAACTTTGCATGGCTAAGCGTGGTTTAATAGACAATGACAGTGACTTTATACATTATAAAGTTTATATATTACAAAGTTTTATTATTTATATTATAAAGTTTATGTTACTGTCATTGTCTTTGTTATTTTAAAGTTTATGTAAAGTCACTGTTATTGTCTATAAAACCGCGTCTGCCCATGCAAAGTTTACCACGCAACCTGTCGTACTGCCTAGTATGTATCTGCAACACCCTGTACATAAAGCTTATATTACTTTTTTTTAAATTTTTTGCCTTTTAATTTTGTTTTTTAATTTTTTTTTCTAATTTTTTGCTTTTTAATTTTTTTCTAATTTTTGTTTCTTTTTTCATTTTTAATTTGTTTTATTTTTATTCATATTTTTAAATAATTATTTACTACACTAACTGAAAATTTTTTACGGAATTTAATAACTTCTTCTTCGGTGTATGAGTATATTTTAAAACCATTTTAAATTTCTAAAATTTGACAGCAGATTTGTAATCAGGGTCCACGACACATTTAAGAACAAATTCTAAAGTGAATTCAACGAGTACTGACACTGTCTTTTATTTTATTTCCTTTTTTCTGTTTCATATGCATATTGGATTCACCATCTTGAATTTTGTAATTGCTCACATGGCTTTCGATAGCTTATGCCTAAAGCTACATTTGTGTGCAAGATGGTTTTTCTACGTCAAGTACAATTTTGAAAGGATGGGTGGCCAACTTGAGAGAATGTCCCAGGTATAATTTTCAATGTATCCATTTACCTTTTACTTATAGGATTGCAAGCAAAATGCAAAATTGCTAGTGACCTAGTAAGATCTAGTTCTAAGTAAATTTATGTAACATTTTTATGATAATAAGGTTTCACTGATTTATTAAAATTATATTATTATATTGCATTGTACTGAACTAATTTAGAACCGATACATTTATACATATATAATGAACATCAATTATCCGGACATCAACAATCTAAACAGCGATTCGTTTTAACAATCGATGTGCAAACAAAAATTTATTGTATTTTTACTTTCATGATGTTTACGTTTAAATTATACACTTATCAGCTAAAAGGTTGCAACACTTTTTTCAATAGGTTTTAAAATGCAACCTGCTCACCGAGCAATTAGTTCTTACTTATGGATCAGATCAATCTATTTACATTTACCACTCTAAATGCAAAACTAAGTTCTGAAATTCTTCAAAAAATAAGTCTTGCAATCTTTTAGCTAATGAGTATACAGCCACAGAAAGGTTACAACACTTTTTTCGATAGATTTCGGAATTCAGCCTTGCTCATAAATCGTAGAGCGGTTGAACGTAATTGGTTAGATCCATGAGTAAAAACCAATATTCAGTGAGCAGGCTCTATTCCGAAATCTATCGAAAAAAAGTGTTGCAAACTTTATGTGATACATGTTTAATGTGTCGTTTACATTTCGTTTTTTCTTCGTTTATTAAAAAAATTTTTTTCTATGCTAACTCATAATGAGTGTATTGATTTCTCGATTTGTCTTGATAATTGATATCTATAATATGTATTTACGACGCATCTTTGTGATTTTGTTAAGACTTTATAATGCGCTTGTTTTTGTGTGTGTGAAGTTAGCACATTAAATCTTATAGTTCTGATTCTTGTTTTATTTTGAAGACTAAGAATTTTTCATAATTCATAACAGATTTGTTTTTTGTAGCTGAACTAGTGTACACTTATGGAACTTAAAGCAAGATAAATACACTTTTAGAATTTAAAGTGAAATATGTATGTTTAATATTCAGCGAAAGCGAGAAAAAGTTTTAGTGCAGTCTAGTGCAAGAATAAAAAAACCGATTTAATAAGAGTTCTGCTCAATGACAATGTGAAATTTATTATTACCTTTTGAATATCAATAAAAAGTAGCACTCTATTTTTTAATTTTAAGTTTTAGATTATTATTAAGCAGAACTCTTGTTACAAATAGGAAACTTTTAGTCTCTTCAAAATGAAACGGAAACTCTGATTCAAAACTATTTTTAATGTTCGGAGTGTTAATTTCACACATACCTTGTTTTTAGTAAGTGCGAAGTTTACTATGCCAGGTCAAATAAATAAATTGCGGTTAAGAAGACAATATTAATTGAAATTTGAATAATACATACTTAGAGAGTAATAAGAATCCTATTTAAAATCTGCGCGAAATTTGTAAGTTGTCATTAAAACATCGAAAATGATAGACTTTGTATACATTGTTATAATGCTTTAGAATAAAGCAAAGCAATACATACCACGCTGAACATGCTTATATTTAATTCAATTTTTTACGCCAAAGTTATTAATATAATGATGTTATTATATTTTATATTATATATCGTATGTACAAACCAATGTATTTGTATAAACGGTTTATTATTATTTTAAACGTACAATGTGTCAGTGGAAATTCAACATTGATTAAATATGGAATAGTATACATAATTACAAAATTTGTTAGCTTTGTATGCCTACATTAAACAGTCGTTAAATGATTACATGAAATTTTAATGATTCTTTGTATATTCGATATATAATAATTTTTTCGGACGTAATTGTGAGATTTAAAGCCATGACACAATGAAAAATACATGCAATAGGAACATGGAATATAGATTTCAATCTGCCAGAAACTGCTGTGAATTAATATACGGATTCTGAGATGGAAATTTATTCCTATTGTCTATTTTCATTGTGTTTGGGTCTTTAAATCCAAATCAGATTACATTTTAATTTTATATTAGACAATAGTTTCATAGCAACTGTTTAATATTTCAGTTTAATTTTTGACTCACAATTTAAGTATTCTGCTAAAGACATTTGATTAATGCTAAATGCTAAGAACATCATGCCCGTATCAGATTGCGGATTGATGATTACGGTTGCCCTGTATTTTAGCCAATCACGATGCAACGAATCTATCATGATTGACTGAAATAAAACTGGAAAATTGTAATAGTCAACTCGTACTGATACGAGCTTTACAGTGATACTGATCCATAGAATGAATTAATAAATGTATTCAGAGAGTTATTAAAAAAATAAAAATGTCTCAGTTTCTCAACCATTCACGGATTTTATTTGTTTTGTATGATTTCGTGCAAGATATGATTGATAGATTGATAAATTTTAATCCTAAGACGATAAGTCGTAAGCTTATTTATAATAATTAAGCCTGCAAAATCGAACGAAATATAAAAAATATGAAGGATGTAAATAAAAAATTTTGCGGGTTTTATTATTTTACTTCTTCCTTTTTTAAATAAAATATTTTGATTGGCATGCATTTTATAAAGAATATTTTAAAAACTTTATTGCGTGGGAATCTGAATAATAAATAATGTGACAGTTATTTTATCAGCTGTACGAATTTTATATACTTGCCTACTAATGGTAAGTGACGATAAAACGATATCGCTATAGATAGCGATAGCAAAATACTGAGTTACTGACTACGTTTATACGACACCTTTAATCGGATTTAATATAAGATCCATACTTATAAAACTGGCCAAACATCCCAAGTAGAAAAAAAGCATTGAAAAACTGTTGAAAAAACATTTTTCCATAAAGTTGAGTAACAGTTACAAATGTCCTCGTAAGAAACGTTAAAAATAATGATTGATTAAAACCACTATATAAAACCATTTTAAAAGGTTTTTTGAACTTAGTAAAATATTTTTATGTATAATTAATCCAGTTTTATTGTTAAAATAAATTTTATTAATATAAATTAGTATCATACATTCTTAAACACATATGACAAAATGAAATATATAAAAGAATATAAAAGAAAATATATTCGGGGAAAGAAATTCAACTTTATATATTTTCTCCAAACAGTCACCTATTCAAGCATAGTTCGTATCCGAGCGTTGCTTGACTTCTATGATCGTACAGCATAGGGTTGCCATATCAAACTTTTCGAAACTAGAATTTACCGGTAAATAATCCCGGACGTTTCATTTGAAATCCCGGATGTGCATATAAAAATGTGTATAGATTAGTAAAATTGATCAGAATAATAAACAAATAATTCTTTCAAATCTAATTGTTTATTAGTGCCATTAATGGTACTAATTTAATATAAGAAATTGACTAATCATTTATAATCGATTAGTCTTCTCACATTCAACTGTGATTGGTCAGTTTCTTACAGCTTAAGGATTACTACTTCTATTGTAAGGGCTGCCGCAGACAAAATTTCTGTAACAATAATCATAAGACGTAAACTTAAGCTGATGAGTCAATCAAGATACTGCTTTACATCTACATAATCTGACGGAAATAGAAATAGCATCCGTAAGACAAATTTCAATCGGTTGAAATTTGCTTTATGAATAAATTTACTGCAGAGATAGTACAAGTGTGACTCAATTAATAAATCTCATCTGATTCATATTGATTAAAACGTTTGATTTATAATTTTTGTATTTTTCTTGCAGTTTAATATCACGGAATTTTCGTTCTTGTGGCTCCGAAGTTGTGTCTTAAGTTTTAAATTTGCTTTTCCGATATCAAATAAAAGTTATCTTTATCTATCGTATGATATCGAGCTTTGCTATATCGATTGACACGTAAGTTGAACGGTATGGTTTCAGTAAATAACTGCGGTGCCACGACGTGGATATGATACATATAACCTTGGTTTATGTAAGATCTTATAGAAAAGTTTATATAAAATTAAAACCAAACATATTTTAACGATAAAAATATATATCAAGAATTACTAAAAATTTTTATTTGCGTAAAACTTGGCATCATTAAGATCAAATACATTAATACCGGCTGCATGCTGCAGATCAGCGCGATGTTTGTCGCGCGCGACACGTGATATCCCATGAGCGTACAGTTTTAGAATGAAAATACCGGTAAAGTTATACGCTCATTGGATATCGCGTAAAGGAATATAATTTATAATTATTAATTCCGTACTGGAATAAGATTTACGCAGTCACTTAATAACTTCGCCTAACGATAAATTTATTTACCAAGTACTCGCGGATAGTTTATGTAACCTTATATGTTTTCTCTGCTTTAATCGTATATTCTGCATCAAAAAGTTTTTATTCAAGTGTTTTACATCTTGTTGTCATAATTAGTTTTCGTAAATGAAATTCCTTTTTTGAAATTTAAATAAAATAAGCAATGGCTTGTTTGTAGAAAAATCAAAATAAGAAGTTTAAGTTTCTGTTTTAAACATTCTATATACATATAAAACAACAAAGAAAAAAGCATTTATACTAATCGGTTAATCTAGTAGACAGAGAGAGGACGATGGCTACAATAATATAAAAGAACACCGTTGATATTAATTAATATATTAACAAATATAAATTATATCCAAGTGAATAAAAATTTTTCAATATATTTGATAAATTTAAACCGTAAACCATTTATAATGATTATATATATTTGTATTTGTTTTACATACAAGTTTCCATGGGCGTATCGTGAAATTTTTTTCGGTGGGAGTTTTTAACCCAGGGATGTACCGTACACCAATCAGAATGACTATCAAAAAAAAAGGATTTTGGTACTATATAGGGAAAAGAACGTGACTGTACCAATTTTGTTATTGTGATTTACAACAATTGTTAACATTAATGAAATTCCATTTGGATATTTTTATTACTTTTAATGTCTCTTCGTACTTCTTTGAAGAGAAAATATGTTACGTTTTATGCATCGTGTAACTTTTACTTATTTTTTTAAAGACTTTTTTTAAAAGAAACCCAAGCAACACAAAAAGGTCGGGGCGACG
>NW_017298640.1:58859-64551 GCF_001594075.2 Trachymyrmex cornetzi | reverse complement strand
TTGACGTCGAATTAGCTGACTAAAACCGACGTCGACATCAGGTCAGATTTAGTTTAAAAAACTAACGTCAGCTTTGCCGACGTTGCCGACGTCGGATTTGGATAGGTATAACGACGTCGACAAAGCCGACGACGGCGCGACGTTATTTACAACGACGTTACTTTAAATCAACCAATATACTACTAAATATGACCAAAACTTTAATCGTAGCTATAAATGTATCAATCTGTAGATAAATTCTAGATGAATTTGGTGTAATATTGGTCGTTAGTCAGATAGTTATACCGATGTGCTGCTTGGGAAGACAGTATAGCTATTACAAGCAAAATGTTTAATTCTTTAATATTGTTCTTGTATGCTTGAACTAACAGAAGTATTCAAAGTAACTTTTAGTCTTACGAAAAGAAAACACTATTTTATGTCACAGCAAAAAATTCACACAAAGTCAAAAGTAAAGTTGTATGTTTTTTACAATTAAAAATGAAAGAGAAATTTCGATAAAGTACATCGCCTAATTGGTCAATTCAAAATAAAATATTCTCATTAGTAAAGCAGTAAAAAATTATTAAGCACCGATCGATGTGAGTGGATGTGTGTTATCAGGATATGCGCTAACGAGATCTTCTTAGAATTAAATAATTAATAAAAAATTTCGGGGTGGGGATTTGAACCCCCCAACCCTCCCTGGATATGCCATTGCAAGTTTCGTACTTTGTACGTATAAAATAGTTTTGAATTGTGGACTAGGGATTACATGAACAAACAATATTAAATTCTTAGAATTAGACTTGAATCCTAATATAAAAATTTAGTAGGGTTAATTAGGAAGTAACTATAGTTACTTATAACTAAGGGTGCGTTTTATGCATGGACCGCATTAGAGACCTAATGAGAGTCGCGCCATTTTTGAACAGCCAATTTTGATTGGTCCGCCTTTTTTCAACAATTCCTAGGCCTATATTCGAAAGTCTATATTATACGAATGGGCGATGCACGTATCGATACGCTAAAAATCATTTGCACAAACTAATCTATTTTGCGAAAAATCAATTTTTCCAATCAAAATGGGGCCATTTTCAATCGATATCTTTAAAAAGAATCGCTTTTTTTTTAACAAGGTCTACTTTGAATCGATATAATCGATTTTTAGTGTTCCGATACGGATATCGACCATTCAAACTATATATACTCATATTATTATTAAAATCAAACAAAACCAGATTAAATATTTTAAAGTTATTACCAGACAGATGCAGAGATATGCATTTTTCATTGATGTCTAATTTTTTTTCAACATTTGTTGCCCATAATGCACGACGTTTAGTATCACGTAGAAATATTTTCATTATGTAACCTTTAGTTGCAGAATTTGTGCAAAAGGGGGCTGCATAAACCATTTTGCAATTATTTTTAATAATCTTCTAATAAATCGTAATAATCCTCAAGATTAAAAAGACATATCACGACTTACGAGAATTGATAAAGGTTAAAAAGAGACACAACGTATTCCTCTCTCTTTCATGTGATTTTGCTGAAACTAGAGACCCTTAAGAGAAAAAGATCGTGAAGAGAGTCTCAGTTTCTCGTGTCGACTCTCATTAGAGGGTCTTTAGACCGCATAAACATGCAGCCCATACCCGCATTAGCTTTTGTCCATCCTTTTTTCCATGCGTATAGAGAAATGGAACGGATCGCATGCGTGCGGTTGTAAACAGACTATAGATAAAAAACACAATTCTAATGGGCGTATGGAATGAATATTACATTGCTGCTTTTTAGTCTGAATCTACAATAGGTTTTTAAGCTTTTCATCACGAAAAAAATTTTCAATTTTGAGCGTTAAACACTTAAAAAGAATGCTCAAATTTTGATGTTAAACACTTTAAAAAAACGCTCAAAGGATGTGATTTCGGACCATCAACTGAAGATTACACCCGATTGAAGGTTAACGCCCAAAGAAAACTATCAAAATAAATAACTTTATTTTACAAAATTAATTAACTCTGTTTTATTGCTAAAATAATATTATTGATCTGTATCATATTCCAGAATAGACACGACAAAGTAATTGAAAAAAAAAACACTCTCATTTGAGAATTAATTTTCTTATTTTTCTAAGCGGTCACCATCCAATCTTGTATCCCATCCAATGGTGCTGAACTTCTGCAATCGTATGGGAATTGTTACTTCGATGATCCAAGAACACTAAATTTTAGTGGATATATAACTGTCACATATCTCAATAGATAAGCTTGTCAAAAAGATGTGTTTTATGTATAATTAAAAAATATTTTTTTCATAAATGAATCTGCGGCATCCATATTCAACATTTCAGCGTTAATTCTCAATCATAAAGATTAACATTCAAGTGACTCTTACATTCAATTTTGAAAATGACACAAAGTTTAAGTCCAAGGATTTACACTCGTCTAATTGAGTGTCATATACAAGTGTTGATAAGTAAACCGCGATTGGGTGTGACCATCAAATTCGATGCATAGTTTGTAATACACATCAAACCTCAATATACATCCAATATTGATCAACACTGTCAACTAAACTTTGATGGTAAATACTTAAATTTGAGTATTAACATCCACAGTTAAAGGTTTTTTTTCGTAAGGGTTAAACCATAAGAAATGGACGAATCATAGTCAATTAACTAAGTAACCCCGCAAACACAACAGAGTAGTAAGTCTTAAGCCTTAAGGAATTGACCAATTATAGTCGATTATTTTTCTCACGTTCGACTGTGATTGATCAATTTCTTAATGCTGGGTTACTACTCTATTGTGTTTGCGGGGTTATTCTTCTCACATGCGATTATAAGAGCTCTATAAAGCTAGCAGGACCAAATCAGCAGAATCACATCGGACCTATCGAAATTTTTAGTACTCATTTTGTACTAAATTGTACATTAATAATAATTTTATACCGCGTGCTATTTCGAAAAAAATCGTGGCGCTGCTGGCTTAATATTAAGCTAGCAGGACCAATTCAAAATAAAAGATATAAAGAAAAATAATATCAGAAATCAATACGATTGAATTTGTACTATTTTGTACTGCCAAAAACAATTCTATATTACGTCATTTTCAAGAAAACAATGACGTTGATAATATTTAAGCTGGTAGGACCATAAAAAAAAAACAAAATGAGGGAAAAAATTAACAGAACTGAATTTGTACTAATTTGTACTATTAAAAGTAAGTTAATATTTTACATGTTTTCTCCTTAAAATGACTTTATTAATATATCCTTACAATCTATTCTACGTCAAATCGTGCACCTTTGAAACATCATTTTATTTTTTTTTAATTTGCTAACATATTCTACACATAACGTATTCTACAGATAATAATAAGACACGTGTTTCGTGAGAAAAATGTGAGATTTTTTTCTAAAGTTATTGACGCTTGTAAGTTGCGTAAATTTATAAAAAACGTCGCTCATGGAACATTCAAATTATTATATCGTCGAAATAATTAGTCGTACAAAAAATGTAAGATTTTCCGAGATTAAAAGTCCGATTTTAATTCATCAGCCAAAAGTAGAATACAAGGGATATGTTTTTCACCATAATAGTTCGTATGAAGATACGATGAAAATGAAAAAAATACAGTGAGAAGAAATGGCTTGAAAGAAAATATTATTGCATTAATTTACATAACTAGCGTAAGAGCACACTGTACATTATATTTTAGTACATTTAATTGTGAACAATTTTTTCTTACAGATATTACGAATGTGGTTACCGAAAAAATAAAAATATTGAATGTAGAGTGCGATTGACAATTAAAAATAATATATACATTGTTAATGGAACACATAATCATGACAAACTCATATTACATCTCGGTGAAATTAAAAAAGAAATCAAAACATCAGAAATATTTGAAAGTACCAGAATGATAAAAAAGAGAATAAGTAAGTATGAACCAATGAAGATACAAAAAAAATTTTGAGAAAAATTTTCACTAGAAAATACAATTAATTACTATTTACAATCCATAATTTGTACATTGACATATATATAGATGCGATCATTTATTGGACGTGATAAACGTTGAAAAATGTATCGAGCGTCATAAGAAACTTAATCTTGGAGAAACAAATTTAAAAGAATTAAAAGATTGTTTGAAAAGAGAGGGTTGGAAAAAATTATTTACAATAGATTCTTCAGCAGATTCAACAAATTCTTTTATTATTGACTATATTATCAAAAATAACGAGACAAAAACATAACGAGGCAATTATTTTTATCGATAAAATTTTAGCAGAGTCAATTATAAATGCAACGCATAACAAATTAACCATTTTTATGGATGGTATATTTGCAACACTACTTCAACTAACAAATACGAATTGTCAATTATGGACAATTCTTATTAGACATAATAATAGAGTAAGAAAAACAATCAATTCATTAGTTAAATCATTAATTAATTATTATACTTTATTTAATTGCAAAATGTACTCTATTGTCTGTGTAATTATATGGGTAAGTTTAATTGCTTTTAAATTTCAGACATTTCCAATTGTGTACTATCATGGAAGGAGAAGGAACGTTACGCAGAAGATTATGTTGATGTATTGAAAAAAGTGATAAACACCATAAAAATAACACCTGATGTTGTAATAACAGATTTTGAAAAAGCAGAATTGAAAGCAATCAAAACAGTTTTCCCCTAAGCAAAAACTATTGGCTACTTCTTTCTTACAACCAGGTAATGAAGAGCAATACACATAATAAACATATAATGCGCGTAAACCTTCCTCGTGTTGGTTTCTTTTTACAAGATAATGCTGATAAACATGGCATTTTAAAAGGGAAAGTAAAAAAATTAGGTTGGGGTGCAACAAAACTATTAATTGCATTGGCTTTTCTATCAGAACAAATGATACAAGAAGGTTTTGAAATTATCGTTAATATCATTTTCCGAGTACTTTACAGTTATTTTTTAATTATTATAGACTTGGATAAATGGCTTTAAATCCGATTTATTTTCTGTGTTCAAAGAAATGGACAGAACAAATAACGCGTCAGAGAGACACAATCGCGAGCTGAAACAAAGTCTCCAAAAGCATTCAAGAATTATAACATTTTTAGGTATGTGAATATCCTATTGCAAATACTTTTTTCAAAAATATTTATACTTTTAAATTTCAGTTATTAAATTTCAATATTATTTATAGGTAATCTAACTGAACATCAAAAAGACATCAGAAGTATGATGAAACATCTAAAATTCTAAACAAGATTACAGCTTTATAGTCTGAAACAAAAAAAGCCAAATTAAAAATATTTGGCAAGATATAGAAACAAATATGAACAATGTAGAACTTATCATTAATTTTAAATAAATTAACAAAACTGGTTGGAAGAAATAAAATTGAGGGGCTGGATACTATAAGGGGATATGCGTGGATTTCGCAGGATAAATATTGTCCGCAAGGGCTAATTTTGGACATCGCTCTAATTTCAATTTTGACGACTGATTCTTAGAGAATTTCATAGCGCATCTTTTTTGTCTTTAAACCAAATTTGGAAGATTTTTTGTTTTCAAGTTATAAACAAAATAATAATTTTTTTAATGAAAAAATTTCAATAGGTTTTTGTGTTCAACTCGCCATATTTCAGCCAAATATGAATATTTTTCTTTGAAATTTTAACAGGATAAACTTCAACATG